>NW_024412453.1:14208769-14325713 GCF_014898765.1 Herpailurus yagouaroundi
GGAGGGGCAGAGAGAGAGGGAGACACAGAATCGGAAACAGGCTCCAGGCTCTGAGCCATCAGCCCAGAGCCCGACGCGGGGCTCGAACTCACAGACCGCGAGATCGTGACCTGGCTGAAGTCGGACGCTCAACCGACTGTGCCACCCAGGCGCCCCTACAATGTCTGATTTTAAGGAGAGTAACCACAAAAAGATGCTGGAAGTCCCACTTTTAGGATTGATTCTGTGAACACTCTATCAGCGGTGCTTCATACATTCCAGGTGATACAGTACAGCCCAGCGAGGTCATGTTAAAGTCCCCCTCACGTGGCACATTACATGGATGTTCTCTGGTAGCATGAACCAGGGGAGGTCCAACAGAACACGGGTAAACTGGCTAACACCTCAGAGACCTTGTGCAGAGGGAATGCTGGGAGGGAAGCAGAACTCCCCAGGAAGAGATCAGATTTGAGGTTGCACATAAGTAAGACACCTCCCAGAGTCTTCCAAATACCTGGAGAAGACAGATGGCTGGGAGATGCAATTCCCATGAGCTACATAAACGTTCCAATGACCAGGCTTACTAAAACCTCACGTGCACTTGCAGACTAGTGATTACTAGTGACACTCGAAACATATTTGCCAATATTCCCATTTTCTGCACTGTGCACACTTTGCACAACAATAAGCCGAAAGTAGGAGCTCAATTAACTTGACAACAACTGAGGTTTCATAAGACAACAATAGCACCACTGTCTGATTGCTGGGACTTGATATTAAGTCTGGAAATCACATTAGCATCCATACTGGTATACACTTCAACTGTATATTATTTGAAAATTAGTATATATTTTCAAAGTTATTTGGGGCAATCTAGGCCATACGCATTTCAATATGAATTTTAGCATCAGTTAGGGAACTTCTCCAAAAAAAGCCTGCTGTGATTTGATTGGTACTGCATGGAATCTATAGACCAATTAGGGGAGAACAGGCAACTTAAAAATAAAGAGTCAGGATGCCTGGGTGGCTCAGTCTGTTAAGCATTCAACTTTTCATTTTGGCTCAGGTCATGATCTCACAGTTAGTGAGTGTGAGCCCCGTGTCCGGCTCTGTTCTGACAGCATGGAGCTTGCTTGGGCTTCTCTCTGTCTCTCTCTATCCCTCTGACCTTGCCCAGCTCATGCTCTCTCTCTCAAAATAAATAAATAAATAATTTTTAAAAGTGAGTCTTTTGAACTATGCACATAGTATCAATGTAAGTGTCCTCTCATCTTCTTTACCTCAGCCATTTCACAGAGTTTGGTACTTGTATATCTTTTATCAGATTTGTCCCTCGAAGTAACTCATCTTCTAAATGTTACACAAATGGGATTTAAAATTTTTAATTCCCCATTTTTTAAACTACTATATACAGATACAACTTCTATATACTGATACTATATCCTACAACCTCATTTATTAGTTCCAGTACCTTTTTTTTGGAGATGCCATCAAATTTTCCACATAGTCTTTCGTGCTGTGTATGAACAAAGATTACTTCTTCCTTTTAAGCCACATGTATTTTTATTTCTCTTCCTTGCTTTATTGCACTATGTAGAACCTCTAGTACACTGTGGAAGAGAATGGTTAAGGGCTGACCTGTTTGCCTTGTCCCTGATCTTAGGGGTAGAATCGTCAGTATTTCCCCACTAAGCACGCTGCTTACATTTTTCATAAATGCTCTTTTTTTTTAAATTTTTTTTAACGTTTATTTATTTTTGAGACAGAGAGAGACAGAGCATGAACGGGGGAGGGTCAGAGACAGGGAGACACAGAATCTGAAACAGGCTCCAGGCTCTGAGCTGTCAGCACAGAGCCCGACGCGGGGCTCGAACTCACAGACCATGAGATCATGACCTGAGCCGAAGTCGGCCGCTTAACCGACTGAGCCACCCAGGCGCCCCTCATAAATGCTCTTTAAGAGAGGAATTTCTCCCCTATTCTCACTTGTTTTTAAGTTTATTCATTTATTTTCAGAGAGACAGCCAGCGGAGGAGGGGAAAGAGAGAAAGGGACAGAAAATCTGAAGTGGGCTCTGTGCTGACAGCTGAGAGCCCAATGCGGAGCTCGAACTCACAAACCATAAGATCATGACCTGAGCCAAAGTCAGACACTTAACTAAGCCACCCAGGTACCCCTCTTCTATTCTTACTTCACTGAAAATTTTCATCAAGAATGAATACTGGATTTTGTCAAATGTCTTTTCTAATATATTAAGATAATCACATGGTTTCACACTTTAATTTGTTAATATGATGAATCCTACAATTTGAGTTTCAAATGTTAAAGCACGTCTGCAAGCCTAGAATAAAATCCACTTTTTTGTGATATATATATAATTTAGGTTTGCTACATGTTGGCTGAAATTTTTGCCAATCAACATGAGGGATACTAGTCTGTAATTTTTTTTATGTGTGTAGAGTTTTGTTGTTGTTGTCTTTGGTTTTGGTATCATAATAATGCTAGCCTCTTAGAATGAGTATGGAAGTATCTCTTCTTTTTCTATTTTTTTATAAGAGTGTTTTTGTAAAATTTACCAGTAAAGTCATCTGGGTCTGAAGTTTTTTTAAAAAAATTTTAATGTTTATTTATTTTTGAGAGAGAGAGAGAGAGAGAGAGCGAGAGAGAGAGAGTGAGCTCAGGCTCCAGGCTCTGAGCTGTCAGCGCAGAGCCGGACACGGGGCTCAAACTCACGAACAGTGAGATCATGACCTGAGCCAAAGTCAGACACTTAACCAACTGACCCATTCAGGTGCCCCTTGGAGTTTCCTCTGCAGAAAATTTTAAACTATAATCCAATTTGTTTAATAGGTACCAAGAAATTCAGATTATCTAATACTTCTTGAGTGAACTCTGAGTCTTTCAAAGAAATTGCCCGTTTCATCAAAAAGTCTGAATTTTGGGGCGCCTGGGTGGCTCAGTCGGTTGAGCACCCGACTTCAGCTCAGGTCATGATATCACGGTTTGTGATTTGAGCCCCGTATCAGGCTCTGTGCTGACAGCTCAGAGCCTGGAGCCTGCTTCAGATTCTGTGTCTTCCTCTCTCTCAATGCCCCTCCCCTGCTCACACTCTGTCAATCTCTCTCTCAAAAAATAAATAAACATTAAAAAAAAATTTTAAGTATAAATTTCACAGCATAAAGTTGTTCAAAATAGTCCCTTAACCTTTTAATATCTGTAGTGATGTCAGATCTTTCATTCCTGTCTAATTTGTATCTTCTATCTTTATTTCCTAAATCTGGCTGAAAGTTTATTGATTTTATTGATCTTGTCAAAGAACTAGCTTTCATTTTTATTGATTTTTGGGGGGCTATTTTGGGACTGTTTTCTCTTTTGCTGATTTATATTCTGAT
Source organism: Herpailurus yagouaroundi (assembly GCF_014898765.1). Taxonomy (NCBI): domain Eukaryota; kingdom Metazoa; phylum Chordata; class Mammalia; order Carnivora; family Felidae; genus Herpailurus; species Herpailurus yagouaroundi. Next base: position 14,212,141 of record NW_024412453.1, read on the forward strand.
ATTTTTTATTTACTTTTTTCTACTTACTCTGTATTTAATTTCCTCTTTTCCTACTCTCTTAAGGTAGAAAATGAAGTAACTAACTTGGGACTTTTTTTTTTAATTCTGATTTTAAAAATGTTTAATGCTATACATTTCTCTCACATATTGTTGGTAACACCACACAAAATTTCATGCTGTGTATGTGCATTTTCATTCAGGTCAATGTCTATTTTGATTTCTCTTCAGATTCCCTCTTTGACTCTTGGATTACTTACAAGTGTTGTTTTTCTTCAAAGCGTTTAGAATTTCCCTGTTATCTTTCTGTCATTTCTCTCTAATTCAATTCCATTGTGGTCAGAAAATACACTCTATGACTTTACCTCTTCTATATTTGCTGAATTTTTGTTTGTTCATTTGTTTTCTTAATAATCCAGTCTAGAATAGGGCCTCCTTTGGTAACTTTTCCTTGTGCACTTGAAAAGACTGTGCATGCTGCTATTTAGGGGTAAAGAGTTTATAATTGCTAATTAGAACAAGTTGATTAACAAAGTTGTTCAAATTTCTATATATTTAATGATATTTTGGCTATTTATTCTACTAGTTATTAAGAGTCTACTACTAAAATCTCTGGCTATATCTTCTTGAAACATTTCTTCTTTTCATTTATTTATTGTGTCATTTATTTCAAAGTTATTATGAAGTGCATTAACATTTAAGATTGTCATGTCCTCTTGATTAATTGGCCTTTTTACATTATGAAACAACTTTATCCCTAACAGTATCTATTTTTTGTTTGTTTATTTCTAGCATCTATTTGAGATAAATACAGCTACCCCACTATTCTTTTTTTTAATGTTTATTTTTTCAATATATGAAATTTATTGTCAAATTGGTTTCCATACAACACCCAGTGCTCATCCCAAAAGGTGCCCTCCTCAATACCCATCACCCACCCTCCCCTCCCTCCCACCCCCCATCAACCCTCAGTTTGTTCTCAGTTTTTAAGAGCCTCTTATGCTTTGGCTCTCTCCCACTCTAACCTCTTTTTTTTTTTCCTTCCCCTCCCCCATGGGTTTCTGTTAAGTTTCTCAGGATCCACATAAGAGTGAAAACATATGGTATCTGTCTTTCTCTGTATGGCTTATTTCACTTAGCATCACACTCTCCAGTTCCATCCATGTTGCTACAAAGGGCCATATTTCATTCTTTCTCATTGCCATGTAGTACTCCATTGTGTATATAAACCACAATTTCTTTATCCATTCATCAGTTGATGGACATTTAGGCTCTTTCCATAATTTGGCTATTGTTGAGAGTGCTGCTATCAACATTGGGGTACAAGTGCCCCTATGCATCAGTATTCCTGTATCCCTTTATCCCACTATTCTTTAGACTAGTCTTAGCATGGCATATAGTTTTTTTTTTTCATTTGTTAATTGCTAATGAGGTTGTGTCTTATATTTAAAGTGTGTTTCTTATAAACAGTCTATAACTGGGTCTTGTGTTTTACTCATTCTAACAATCTCTGTCTTTTAACTGAGAATATTTGGATCATTCACATTTAGTGGGATTACTCACATGATAGGTTTAAATCTGTAACTTATTTGTACTATTTGCTCTCTGTTCCCCTTTTTCCTCTTTTTCCATCTACTTTTGTATTAACTGAATATCTGTGTGATCCCATTGTATCCCCTTTGTTGGCTTATTACAGTTACCGTATTGTGTCATTTTTACTAGATGATTTAGGATTTATAATACACACTTCTTTAATGTTTATTTATTTTGAGAGAGAGAGATAGCATGTGCGCACACACATCAGCAGAGCAGGGGCAGAGAGAGAAGGGGAAAGAGAGAATACCAATGACGGCACAGAGCTTGACATGGGGCTTGATCCCACAAACCGAACCATGAGATCATGACCTGACCCAAAATCAACAGTCAGATGCTTAACTGACTGGACCACCCAGGCGACCGTCTAACACAGACTTTTAAAGTGTTATCTTTATAACTCTTTTTATTTAAAACTATTTAGAAATTCAGAGACAGTTGCAAAGATAGTACAGAGAGGTCCTGTACCCCTTTCAACCAGGTAGTGACATCATTAATTCATTGGTTATATATTAGAGTGTACTATAGGATAATATCATTACCAGGTATTAATACCAGTATAATGTGTCTGCATACATATATGCTGTTTTATCACATCTGTAGATTGGTATAACCACTACTACAATCAAGATACAGAACTGGGGCACCTGGGAGGCTCAGTCAGTTGAGCCTCCTATTTCAGTTCAGGTCATGATCTCACATTTCGTCAGTTCAAGCCCCACATCAGGGTCACTGCTGCTGTCAGTGCAGAGCCTGCTTCAGAACCTCTGTCCTCCTCTCTCTCTGCTCCTCCCCCATTCTCTCTTTCTCTCTCAAAAAAAAAAAAAAAATAGACATAAAAAAAGATACAGGACTAATTAATCACCACAGGGATGTCCTTCATGTTACTCCTTTAGAGTCATATCCACCACTTTTCCTCTCACCATCCTTAACACCTGGCAACCACTAATTTGGTTTTCATCTATAAAACTGCTATGAAAAACTGTGTGCATTTCTTTGGGGGGGTGTAAATTTTCATTTTTCTGGGACAAATATCCAGAAGTATGATTGCTGGTCATATGGTACATGTACATTATTTTTTAGGAAACTACCAAACAATATAAGGGGTGTCACATTTCATATTCCCACTCGCAATATATGGCAGTTTTTCTATGTCCTTATCAGATTTTGGTATTGTCCCTATTTTTTTTTATTTTATCTGTTCTAATATGTATGCAGTGTGATAGCTCATCATGTTCTTAATTTGCATTTTCCTTATGGCTAATGATGTTGAGCATCTTTTCATGTACTTGTTTGGATTCATATATCCCTCTCTGGTAAAATATCTCTTCAAGTCTTTTGTCCATTTTTTTATTTTTTTACATTTATTTATTTTTGAGACACAGAGAGAGACAGAGCACAAGTGGGGCAGGGACAGAGAGAGAAGGAGACACAGAATCTGAAGCAGGCTCCAGGCTCTGAGCTGTCAGCACAAAAGCCCAAGACGGGGCTTGAACTCACAAATGGTGATATCATGGCCTGAGCCGAAGTTGGATGCTCAACCGACTGAGCCACTCAGGTGTTCCTCTTCTGTCCATTTTCTAATTGGATTTAGTTTAACTTTTGACTTTTGAGATTTTTAAAAATATATTTTAGGTATTAGTTCTTTATCAGATATCAAATTTGCAAACATTTCCTCCCAGGTTGTCACATATCTTTATGATATGTTAACAAGGTGTTCACAGAGTAAAGATTTTTAATTTTGGTGAAGTCCAATTTATCATTTTCTTTTCTTTTACAAATACTCCTTTCTGCTGTCATGTCACCAAGCCTTAGGTCCTAAAATTTTTCTCATCTTATTGTCTGCAAGGGCTATCATTTTATATTTTACATTTAATCTATGATCTATTTTGAATGAATTTTTTTAATAAAATGTGAAGCTTAGGTCAAGTTGTTTTATTTTTTGTTTATTTGTCTATGGTTATTTGGATATTGAATTATCCTTCCTCCACTGGACCGCTTTTGCAGTATTGCCAAGAATCAGTTGGCCACACTGGTGTGTTACTATTTCTGTGTTCTTTGCTGTGTTTCATTGATCTGAGTATCTATCCTCCAGTAAATACCGCACAGAAATGATTACTGGAACTATTCAACAAGTCTTGAAACTGGGTGAAATGATTTCTCCCACCTTATTCTTCTTCTTAAAAATTGTTTTAGCTATTCCTATCTCTTTGCCTTTTCATATAAATTTTAGAATAATCTTATCTATATCTACAAAAAAGTCTTGCTGGGATTTTGATAGGAATTGCATTAAATCTGTATATCAATTTGGGGAAAATTTGCATCTTTACTATGTTGAGTCTTTCAATCCATGAACACAGTATGTTTCTCCATTTATTTAGATCTTTTCTTTCTTTCATCAGCATTTGGACATTTTCAGCATGCAAGTCTTGCATGTGTTTTGTTAGGTATACACTTAAGTATTTTATTATTCTGAGTGATTATAAATGGTATTGCATTTTAAAATTTGGTTCAGTGCGCTTATTGCTAGAATATAGAAATACAGTTGATTTTTGTATATGATCTTGTATTCTATGATTTTGCTGAACTTAAAGTCATCAAAATGCTTTTTCTTGGTAGATTCCTTGGGATTTTCTACATAGATAATTGTGTCACTCACAAATAGGGACAGATTTATTTCTTTGTTCATTATATATATATATATATATATATACATATATATATATATATATATTTCCATTTTTTGTCCTTTTGGGCTAGCTACAACTTCCACAATATGTTGAATAGCAGAGGTATTTTGTTCCTGATCTGAGGGGGAAATCAGTCTTTTATCCTTAAGTACAGTATTAGTTAAAGGCTTTTTTGCACATGGTATCAATTTAAGGAAATGCCCTCTATTCCTAGTTTTCTGAAGTTCTGGGTGGGTATTTAATTTTGTCAAATGTTTTTTTCTGTACTGACTGATATGATCACACATTTTTTCCCCTTTGGCCTATCAATGTGGTAGATTAAAGTGATTTATTTTTGAATACAGAAATAGAGTTGCATCCATGAAATATTCCCCACTAGGTCATGGTTTATCATTGTTTTATACATTGCTGAATTCTATTTGCAAATATTTTGTTAAGTATGTTACATCTATATTCGCGAGGGATTTTAGATTCTAGTTGGTCTTTCTTTTTGTACTGTCTTTGTCTGGTTTTGAGGTCAGAGTATAATGGCCTCATAAAATAAATTAGGTTATGTTCCATCCTTTTCTATTTCCTGGAAGATACTGTGTAGAATTGGTGTTAATTGTTCTTTAAACATTGGTAGAATTCTCCAGTGAAACCATCTGGACCTGTAGTTTCCTTCTGGGAGAGTTTTAAAATTATGAATTAGATTTCCTTATTAGTTATATCTCTTTTATACTGGGTGAACTGTGGTAGTTTGTACTTCTCGAGGAATTGATCTATTTCATCTAAGTTGTCAAATTTATGTGTGCAGAGCTGTTCATAATATTCCTTTATTATCCTTTTTTAACATTTTCACTGTCTATAATGATACCTCGTTTCATTCTGATATTGGTCATTATTGCCTTCTTCTTTCTGTCATTCTTGCCAGAGGTTTGCATTTTCTTTAACCTTTTTAAAGAACTAGTTTTTTTCTACTGTTTTTGTTTTCAATTTCATTGGCTTTTGCTCCAATCTGGATTATTCCCTGCCTTCTGCTTGCTTTGGACTTATTTAGTTGTTCTTTCTCTGTTTTCTTGAAGTGGAAATTTATATATTATTACTTTTAGACTTTTCCCTTCTTTACTGAAGGCATTTAATACTCTACATTTCCCTCTTGGCACTGCTTTGGCTGTCTCTCACAAGTTTTGATAGGTTGCGTGTTTATTTTCAATAAGTTAATGTATTTAAAAATACATATATCTTGCGATTTCTTCTTTGACACATAGAGTACATAGCTTGTTGTTTAGTTTCCAAGTGTTTGGAGGTTTTCTTTGATCTTTATGTTCAGGACATGGTCAGTCTCAGTATATAGTCCATGGGCTCCTGAAGAATGTGTATTGTATTGTTTTGCAGTGTTTTCTATAAAGGTTGGCTGCATCCTGTTGGCTGATTGCTGTTAAGTTCTTCTCCGTCCTTGCTGATATCCTACCAAGTTTTTGTATCAATTGTTGAGAAAGGGAATTTTGAGATTCAGATGAAAAATATGCAATTTTATTTATTTATTTTAATGCTATCAGTTTTTGCTTCATATTTTGCAGCTCTTTTATGTGGTGATACACATTTAGGAGTCCTATAAGTTATCTCCTGGGTTTTGACTCTCCTCTCTAATACTCTGTCCTAAGTACAATAGATGCTGTGGTACCTGGACAACCAGTTCTGACCTCTCAGGGCAGGGAGACCACTGAGCTTCACCTGGTTTCCCCTTCTCTGTGCAAGGAAACTTTCTTAATACAATAAGCTAGGGCAACTATGGGCCTCACCACATTATTTCCCTCTTTCTCAAAGGTCACTGTCTGTCATTGCCTAATGTACATCCATAGATTAAATGTTTGTGCTCCCCGAAATTTCATATGTTAAACCCTAACTTCCAAAGCAATAGTACTAGGAGGTGGGGACTTCACGGGATGATTAGGTCATGAAGGTGGATCTCTCATGAATGGGATTACTTGACCTTATAAAACAGACCCCACAGAAATCCCTTGCCCCTTCTGCCATGTGAAAAGATAGACTATCTATCTATGAACAAGGAAGTGCACTGAATCTGTCATCAGACACTGTCATCACTGTCATCAGACACTGAATCTGTTAGCACTTTGATCTTTGACTTCCCAGCCTGCAGAACTGTAAGAAATAAATATCATTATATCATTATATATATATATATATAATTTCCATCTTAGCCAGAACTACAAGTCCAGTCTCTCTCTCTAGAATTATTGAAGGAAAGAAGAACTAATAATGCCCTTTGTGCTGTTAGTTTTCCATTGTAGAGACACATTACTATACTGGCAATAGCATTTATTTAACACTACGTTCTGGGCCAGGCACTCTGCTAAGGGATGTTCACTCACTAGCTTACCTAATAAATATGTTTAATTACAAGCCTCATAGCTTCTCCCATCCCTAAGACATATAGTGCATCATGTTTAAGAAAAGTCTACAGTATCATAACTAAAATATAAGCATCCTCGATATAAAACATCTCCCTCTTATTAATAAATGATTTTTTATGTAAATCCCATACTTTTGACACAGAAGTTTGGGGGGAATGACTACAAGAAAGCTGAGAGGCACCAAGTGGGAGTTTTTTCCTAGCCAGCTGGGCAGGACAAGAAACAACATGGTGCTTCTTCCAACTTTCAAGATTTGCTTTCTATTCCAATACCATGATGCATGCTTACCTGAATGCTCAAGATTTTTTCTAGTCTTTGGTAATTTAAACTAAGAATTAACCCTAGTTAACTTTTAGACTTCTAAAAAGAAATAATAATGAGTAAGAGCAGGGGAAATAGCAACTAGAATTTGGTAAGAAAAACTGTGGAGAGATGCAAAAATAGTGTCATTCCTGATCTATTCAAATTATATCACCTCATTCTTTGTTTGTTCTAGCCAGATATCCCTAGTTCTTACCAATACTGTTTGTAGTTTTGCCTCTTGTTTCCTCTATTGTAAGCCCCAAGAAGGGAAGGAAGACCAAGTCTGTTTTGTATAATACTGACACATGTAGACACTCAATGACTACTGCTTAGCTGAGATTCTCCTTTTCCAGACAGCCCCCAGGTCAGGGATACATGGCAGGTCAGGACATATAGGTTGCTAACCTCTCAATGCTTCATTCATGGCATACATCACTAACTGATCATGGCGGTCCCTGCTAAATCTACACCCAGGCTTAGGATCCATTACTTCAGACTCCAAGCAGGCTACTTTCCCACCCCTTTTCCTTTTTCTGATGTATCCATGACTGGAATTTACCGCATATGAATAAATGATTCCTTACACGGTCTGAGGAGGGCAGAGTACAACAGAGACATGATATAAATAACGAGCGCTCCTTCTACACTGGTTTTCTATGTTAACAAATGGGAGTGAGTTGTATTTGCTTATGTTCCTGTTTCATGGTTAAAATAATTTGAAGCAGCAAGGGGAAACCTTATATAGATTGGAAAATATTTAGATAGCCATGCTCCTGCTTCCCCCAATCCCTTTCAATGAACAAGTTAATCCACCTGAACAGCCAACCTAGGGAAATAAAACATAATTATTCCAACAACTGAAGCCAAACTCCCACCACTAACTTATTCTTCAACCATCTGCTTACTCCAAGCGGTCACAGGAGGAGGGCCTCTGAATTGTGTAACTAATGGTCGAGTTCCAGAATTCACTTCCTCACATGTCTGTTCTCCACAGTGGGAGAGGACCACTACCCCCAACTCATTCCTCTCCCTCTTATCCCACTCAGGTCCCACTAGAGTGGACTCCTTTATTGGGCTTCTCATACCCAGGCTTGAGCTTCTGGGGCAAATGCAACCCCAGAGGGGCAAGAAATGGTTAAACACCAAAAAGCAGCTGCCACATAGACAGCTCTGAGTAAATGAGTGTTGAATAATATCTGTTTCTGAAGACTTATATTCTGACAGGTACTGCATTAGGAGTTATCTATCTATAACTTTCTAATCCCAAAAATGTCTTGAACAGTAGGTGCAATTTCCCTGACAAGATTGAGTAACCACTTGAACAGTTTAAGCAACTTCTCAAGTCTACCTGTTTAGTGAATGGCTGAGTTCAGTGTGGAGCTCAGGTTTATTTAACTTCCAAACCCATATCCTTTGCACTATAAACCACCTGCCTCTTGCCCCATTAGAGACCATATTTGTTAACTGCAACTAGCAATAAATCATCAATTTTATTCTTAAAACACTTCTTAATAACATGCAAGCCACCAAACCTACTGAAAGTGAATTACTATTCTGTTTTGTCCTTTATGTCTAGATCCTGTAAGAAATGTTTTCCACGTTTTTAAGTAGAACTTAAGTTGTCCCTGTTAGATAGGAATAAAGGAAGAACACAAGAAGAGAAAGGGGAAAAAGAGAATTGACGTCTACTTTCCACATGCAGTCGCTTCCTTGCAAGGAAGCTGTTTGTAAGAGAAGGAGAAGAGCCATCACAGAGAAAATATCTGAGTAACAGAGACGTCATCCCAGGCAGGTTAGGACAGCAGATAAGGACACAATCTCCTAATTGACTTGGATTAAACTCCCAGTTGGTCCACTTACTCTTTGGGGGCAATTTGAATAAATTACTTAACTTCCTGCACCTAGGTCCTCATCTATAATGTTGGGATATTAATACTTTCACCTCCAGGTTTACCATGAGGATTAAATGAGATAATCCACATAATGGAAATAGCTACATAATCCAAATGTTCAGTAAATTCAAGCTGTTATGATCAATGATTAGCAATCTCATGAATTCAAAAGTCAGCCCAGAGGATATTCTTTTCATCCTCTTGAACAAAGCAAATATATCTATACAAACCCTTCCATGCTCAGTGCTCAACAATGGGCATTTACAGACATTCAATGAGAGTTGAATGGAGGGGTCAGACTTCACACAACTGCCACGCTGCATGGATGTGGGCCAGGATCCAAAGCACAGAAAGAGTAGAAATAAAGCTGTTGAACTCTGTGCAATTCCAGCAGAAGTCTGAGCAATCTGGTAATAAGACTGGAACCTCACATTCAGGCAGACTGTGTGGGAGTTCTCTAAAACAGCTATGGCAAGAAGAAATGTAAGTATATACTACACCCCAGTGATGCCAGGACTGAGCCCTGGACCCCACAGACTGTCATACAGATTTTAGCTTCACAGCAAGTCTTTGAGCAAAGATGCTCTTCAGCGTATCTAACAACAAGTCCCTGACAGCATGGCACCAACAGTCAGAACAGGCACTGGCCATGCATCCTGGCCAAACATCAGCTCTGGAGCAAGGCCTTACTCTTCTGCTTACCAGCAAGTCTCACAAATGCGATTAGAACTCAGGTCTGTCAGATTCCAGAACTCAGGTTTCCTTTTTGTTTGATTGATTGATTGCTTATTGGCTGGTTGGTTTTTTTAGGATGTAATTTTTCGGGAGCGGTTTTAGGCTCACAGCAAAATTAAGAACGTACAGGGATTTCCCACCTACCCCCTGCCCCAACATAGCCCCAACATCACCTCCTCCACTGTGGACATTCCCCACCAGAGTGGTACATTTGTTACAGCTGATGAAACTGCATTGACATATCATCACTGAAAGTCCATAGTTTTCATTAGGGTTTAGTGTTACATACTCTATGGGTTTGGACAAATGCAAAATGACACATGTCTATCAATACAGTATCATACAGAGTATTTTCACTGTCCTAAAAGAGCTTGGGAATTTAATCACTATGGGCTATAACCATCATTTATATGTGCTACATATTAATTATTAAATGGTTCATTACAAAAATATTTGACTAGCTTGACTTAGCAAATTCTTCTGTTGCCCTAAGAAAGTCCACAATGAAACCTTCTTTATATAATTTTCAGGAGGCTATAGCACTGACTAGCTGCAGCTGACAGACACACTCTCTTCTCTGATACATGGGCTGTATTTATCAGGTAAACATAAGCCTCACGCAGGAGGACTTATATACATGTTTAAGGCATAGTTCTTTTTCCATAACACTGAATGCCAAATTTCACAAAGTTTACCTGGGCTCTGGCATCTGCTAATAACCTCACAGTTAAAATGCCACTTTCTAACATGTAAGAGGTAAGGTATTGGGTTTGCTCCTTTATCCACATTTTGATATTTGCAGGAATTTCAGTGTTGCTGATATTTATGAACTTCTTCTTTGGCATTTTGTATGTCAAAGGGAGACCTAGATGTTGCACCTCTTAATGAGTTAATTTTAAAAAATTAGCCATTTTTTATTTTTAAAATGCCAGTAATTTATGAGCCCTTATAAAAAGTGTAAAATTAGCTTTTAACTTATACATATATTGGTATTTTCATAATTGGTCATAAACTGTAACACCACATAGATCAACAGAGCTTATGATATGAATTTGTTCTGGAAAGTTTAAATAACGGCTACCCAAGGTAGAAGAGAGAGAGAGAGAGAGAAAGAGAGAAACATTCATTATTTACTCCTTAAAAATGTAGGCATACAGTGCATATGGTTGCAATGATAGAATGTGCTTGTTCTCCCATGGCATAAATCAGGCTTCTGTGCTTTAGGCAACAGAGGATGTCAACATTCCATATAAATGCTAAGTATTCACCTTGTTCTTCTCTACAACGCTAGGGCCGTCCTCTTAATGGTGAGAGGCTGCCTTACACACCTACTATGCACTAGTCACTGTGGGTAATTTGCCATATGATGGTGGAAACTTTGCCTATTCAGGATGAAAAGCAACTGCCTGGAACACTAAATCTCACTGCCCTTAACATCCTATGCTATTCCCCTGGAGGAGCTATTCGGCGAGCCAGGTGACCCCACTCTCCTTGATTGCCTCCCCCAGGGCAGGTGCAGTACAGGTGACTCGCCCAGGGAGGACAGTGGTCTCTGGGTGGTGCATTGGTAGACAGGCATGCTGAGTCCATCAGAGGCTTTCTCTTCCCCCTGAGAATGTGAACTGGGTCCCAGGGCTCATAGATGTTTAGAGTGGCTGCAGGTGGTGTTGCATAGGGGAGTCCTGCACTAATTTTGCACCGCTCTTACCCAAGTATACAGCAGCTGAGATTGTAGAGAAGCAGAAACTATGAGGAATCAGGGGACAGAAGTCATCAGAGAGAAGAAAGGATCATATAAGTACAGGGAAGAGACCACAGGCCATGCAGAAGGAATAGAAGCAAAGGACAGAGTGAAGGAGAGAGAGAGAAAAGGAGGAGAAAGGGGTAGACTTCTAGTTTCCTAGCTTGACTGCTCAGAGCTGGGTTCCCTGAGATTCTCTCGGACACTTTAAAAATGTTCCTTTTGATTCAAATTAGTTTTACTAGGTTGGGCTAACCTCATATATTATTCCTATATGTCAGGTTTTTACTTACTGTGAAAGAGAACAAAGGAATACACAAGATACTTGATTCATTTGGATTACCCCTGAAACAACGAGCCAAGGATCTGAGAGCAAGTTGTTTATTTGGGAGCAGAGGGAACCCAGTGGGGAAAGAAGGAAGGTGCTCAGAGAAGTAAAAGCATCTATTAATAAAGGGTTCACAAGGACACCAGCTACAACATTGGGTTGATCCTGTGGGGAGACCAGTAAAACATGTGCCTCAACATCATGCCACACAGGGGGTAAGGGAGCTGGGATATTTATACACCAACTCCCAAGAGTCATTGGCTGAGGGCTGCTCCCTACAGTACCAAATCCCCCACAGTTCTGGTCTCCTGTGTGAACAAGTCAAACAATTTCCTATAACCCTTGTAAATATCTTCAAGCAGAGGGATACCCATAGTGACAGCTCAAAGTCTGAAGAAACACAAAGAAATGACCAGACCAGAGGATGGGTGGACCAGGATCCAGCATTCTGTAACAGATGGGATTTGGGGTCACTGATCCCCTGTTTCTAAAGTATAGCCATGCACTAGACATCAACAGTCCGCAATGATGGCTGATCAGTATCTGTCCACACTTGTGGCAGTATTTCCAGATCTTCTTAGTTATGCTGGACTCCATTTCCTCCATATCCTACCATTTTACATTAGAATCAGGCATTTCCTCTGTCTAGTTTTTATTTCTTCCCTGTAAACTTGCCTCCTTTAGCAACTCTAACCACCTTCTGCAGCCCCACCATACCATTCATACTCCAAGAGAGACATATAACCAGATTATCAAAGACAGAGGATATTCCTGAAAAGATTCCAACTAAGGCCAGTGGTTCTTAAATACTGGCTCATGGATCAAAATGGGGTTCATGGGGAGCCTATGAAGACAGAAATTCCCAGACCTCATACCTGGGGATTCTGATTCAGGAGGACAGGCTGGGGTCTGGGCATCTTGAATAAAATCTACTTGTGGTCCTGTTCCTCAGACAGAAATGAGAAACTCCTAATAAATGACATCTAAGGTATCTTTCAACCCTGTGATTCTGTAATCCACTGGAGAGTCAGTTTGGTCTTAGTGATGACCCTAAAAATGGTTTGGGGCTCCAGGAGAATGGCATTTCATATAAATGTCCTCACTTAATGATTAGTAAAGATCTTTCACAAAATGACCAGTCTCCTTATTAACCAATGACATCACTATCATCCCTGAATCTAACCCCCTTTACAGAACTGTATAAATATGGACCCCACATATTTACTGCTTACTATATGATATCTTTCATGTTCTAAAATTAACACAAGTGAGACCAAATGGATTCTCATCATCCACATTATGAGATGAATCCCCTTATCCTTAGAGTTGTACACAGTGGTGAACAATTCTACCATCTCCCCATATAAAAGCTTTATACTTTTTCAGGCTTTGTTCCCATGTCTCCTTCTCCTCTCAAGATAGGTAAAGAGTCGTATTTATTTTGGGCTTCTTTTAGGGAAGCAAACACTTAAATCAAAGCAAGCAGGGATTGGAGAGGTGGGGAAATCTGTTGTTAACATACAGCCCAGGCATTTCTAAAGAGACCCAAGGTTATTTCCAAACACTCCAAATTATTTTCTGGAGGAAAATGCTCAAGAAGTCAAAGCACCCGTCAACACATTAAGACCTCAAGTTCTGATAAGCCATTCTCTCCTCTTAAAGTGAGGCATTCTGTACAAGTTTTAGGAAGACCCGTCATGATTTATTCTCTGTTCCCAACAGGTTTCTCCCAAACCTTGCTCGTTTTATGAGTACTTCAGCATTTATCATTAGAAGTATTACCTTCTTCACGGAACAAGAAACAAAACTGGTTTGACCCAAGTTACACAGAAGATGGCTTTACAATCCAACTTGCACATCGGTAGAATTTTGTTCTCACATCTAAACTACCTTCCAACAAACAAATATGAAGTTCTATATGTCTTAACTTAGAACACAGGGAAGTAAGCTCCAGACACAGCCAGGAATCAATCCTTCAGCAACCTTTTCCACTCTAGGGTTTTGATCATATTCCCAGAGGCAGAGAAGTATTAGCCTGCCCAGGCGGCTGTACACAGACACTGTCTTGGGGTCTGTGGGTCTAAATTTGCATTTTTAAACTTTCTATTGGATTCATTTGAAGGCTCCTGGAGACTATCTTGCTAGCCAACAGAATGTCTACAGAATTGTAGAACATGCCAGGTGCTTGATAAACAATTTTTGAAGAAATGAGTGAATGAGTGAGTAAATTAGATTCCCCACGGTTGTCACTCCATTGTTTACAATACAATCAATCAGGGAATGTTTTCAAAAACCTGATGCTAAGACCCCATCCTTGACCAATTAAATTAGAATCTCTGGGGCTTGGTGGCTGTACATGTATACATATATATATATACATAACAATATACATATACAGTTATATAGTTATATGATTCATTATATTACATATATTAGTTAAATATTTTAGGCAATTCTATTGTGCCATGGTTGCTGAGAAATAAGAGATCAGAATAATCATATGAACTAAACTCCTCAGTGTGGTATCTCCATTTCAACAGAGGCTACTCATATATTAGGACATTGGGAATATCTGAAAAACAGGGTCAAATAAATTATTTACACATATCCCCATATGATTTGTTGATTGTATTAAATGAAATGAATGCTGATGAAGTGGCCCTCCTTTGTACTAAGTGTGTGTGTGTGTGTGTGTGTGTGTGTGCACATGCTTACATGCATATACATGTACATAGATATGTGTATATACATCCATGTAGAGCATTAACTAAAAATTTGTCAGTCCTTCTTCTGACTATTTTGAATGGTACATGAATTAGATTAACTATCCCGATTATGCAGAGAAATTTAGCTTAATGACCTACAATTACTTTAATGGCTTTGAAATTCAGAAGGTAAGGAGACACTGTGTTTCTTCCATTGAGCATTAAATATAAAATGCCTCTGATTGACTGTCATGAAAACCCAATTTTATTGCTATCTGAATTATTCAGAATCAATATCCGACATTAGCCAGCATGGGGAAGCTCAAATACAAGGCAGCGTCTGAAAGCAGCGTTTCCCTATATTGAGTAATTGTGCTTTGTGTGGGGGTAACGAGCTGTTTGTTGAATGTCACCACTTCAGATGCATCGAGAATTAACAACTTTATCTTCCCTTTATGTTACGTAATAAAAGGGATTACTTCATAGACATGAACAATTCTCAAGGTTATGAAACATTCAAAATACAGTTGGGCTCAAGGAATCTTGCCTCCTCTGTAAGGAGAGAGAAAGAACAAGACATTGGATTTTAACTGTTTACACAAGAGAGAAATTTGCTCAAGTTATGTTTTTAGTTTTTTGATGAGTAAACTGCAGCCTTGTATTTCCCCAAGCTGAAAATTGCTCAGGGGCATATATACTATACCACGACAGTCTTGCAGAAGCTTCACTTGAGATGAGAGAGTGACTGCAGGGATTGGTACTGCTTGAAGAAATTTGCCAAAAGCATAGCGGAAGGGTATGAGGACAACAGTAAAAAATAATAAACAATAAAATGTTAGACATTTGTTGTGTGTTTACTCTATGGCTGGTCCTATCCTAAGAACCTGACTGCATTCCCTCCTATAAGCCTCAAAAGAGACTGATGAAGGCAGAAGTATTATGTTCTCCCCATTTATGAATAAGGAACCGAAAGGGGATCTAAAGGAATTTACTCTCCCCCATCTCTAAGGGCAGAAGTAGTGGAGCAGGATTCCAAAAGAGATCATATGATTTCATAATGGAATCAGGTAAATATTATATGTAAGAATAATGGCTAGGGTGCCTGGGTGGCTCAGTTGGTTGAGCATCCAACTTCGGCTCAGGTCATGATCTCATGGTTCGTGAGTTCGAGCCCCATGTCGGGCTCTGTGCTGACAGCTCAGAGCCTGAAGCCTGCTTCACATTCTGTCTCTCTCTCTCCCTCTCTCCCTCTCTCTGTCTCTCTCAAAAATAAATAAACATTTAAAAAAATTTTTTTAAATGTCCACTAAGGTGCCATAGGAGGAAGAACAGAGAAACAATGTAAAATGCAATGGAAAACAATGAAGACTGAAGGCCTGTCAAAGCAAAAATGAGATGGGTGCTTCTGAAATCAAGAAGGTACTTCATAGAGGTGCTCCCAAATGTGAACCTATGTGATAAGGGTGCCTTGAGCATGTATACCTGGACACATTCCTCATCCCTACCCTGAGGAGGCAGAACACCCCATCAAATTCATACTGAAACTCACTGTGGCTGTAGAACTCCATTCAAACAGATCCCCCAAGAGCTATTTATACTGTTTCCTTTCCCCTCATTAAAGTCCTGGCTCAGGCTAATAAATCAGTGTACAATTTGTGTATAATCTAATTTTTGCCTTGTGCTTCATCTGGTGTAGGTGGAAGCAGGGGAAAAATGAAAAAAAGCAACAACTGTAAAATGAAGACTAATGAGAACTTGGATCCTTAAGAAAATATCCTTTGGAAATGCCCAGAAATGTCCAATCTGCACTTTGGAGTTGTCGGAACTGTAGGAAAAAATGAGTCTGACCTCTTCCTTCTGTGGACTTATGACTTGCGAGGGCAAATATATATATATATTTGTACATATAGTACATATGTATATACATACATATATATGGTACATATGTATATTATGCATTAAATATGGAATATATATAATATATATTAAAAATAAAAATTTTAAATTTAAATTATTTTAAATAAAAAATATATATTCATATATCCAAAAATACTTGAAAGTCATGATGAATTTTCACTATGTGCAGTTACTTCTCTGGTGGCACACAGGCTGTGCCATTAGGAGGTGTTAACTATGTCCTGGGAGTGTCCTCTATTTCTCTACCCAGACATTTATAGCACAGCCAATAATAATTCCCAAACCACCCCCAAGCATCCCACAGAGAAAACTTGGTGTTCCTTAAAACTAGCCAGATATATTAGGTACCCGGGTAGGGAACATAGCAATTACATAAGTTAATGGTATTCAAATGTATAAGTTTAAGGAAGAGGCAGCCACAGAAAAAGAAAAGGAAAGTGTGTTTGCAGGCAGAGGGCTCCAATCCAAAGATGCATCACTAAACTTGATCTCTGGGCATGCATACGTGTTTGAAATGACAGCATTTGCCGAAGCACTGGAATATTACAAGGAAAGCAGCTGTTTACTTTAAAGGCATCATTCTCTTCTCTCATTTTTCACAAGGACCCGAACAGAGCAAAGCATTATCCTTTGACTTCTGTTTATCCGGTGCATTTTCCACCTTTACCTACTTAAGCACAGGAAGAGCAAGATAGGCCTTAAGACAAGTCATGATTCTGTCTCACGTACAAAGTGTTGGGGGGGGGGGGGAGATATCTTTTTGCAAGTGCAAAATTTGTTGCTGTCTATTTACTGGAAGTAATTTGAAAGGACACTAATTAAAACCTAATGGGAATATTACATAAAACCAGAACTACAATGATGCTCAAAAATTTCCCTTGGTGGGGGAAAGTGGTCAAGTTCTAGAGAGCTGTTTTGGGTAAGAAGTTCTAGAGAGCTGTTTTGGGTAAGATCTCACTATGCATAAAACACGGGATTCATTTTTAATAACAGTAAAAAAAGGAAATTTACTGCCCCCTCCTGGTTCTGTAAAACAAAGTTCTATTATATTTAACACTGAATAACATAATTATGTAGGAGTCAACACTGAACAAATCTTAGTTCCTCTCTCTTAGCTGAGAGAGCAAGGTTGATTTGCAATTCTGTAAGGATAATGAAAGGGCCAGTGTTATTATTTAATACAAAAAATAGATTTCCTGGTTTCTCTCAAGTGTTTATCATTGGATACAGGGAACAATATCAAACTGAATTACCAAGCATCATCTCTGATAAATCAAATGAACACCGCTGGAAAATGGCAAACTGTGTGTACATCCCAGTGCTTGAAGAGA
Organism: Herpailurus yagouaroundi; assembly: GCF_014898765.1. NCBI lineage: Eukaryota > Metazoa > Chordata > Mammalia > Carnivora > Felidae > Herpailurus > Herpailurus yagouaroundi. The sequence goes on from NW_024412453.1 coordinate 14,229,790, forward strand.
ATACACATAAGAAAAAGAGAGAAATATACCTTCGGTGTGGAGTTTCAGAACTGATTAGTAAGCTAAGCCCTTAAATGTTGAGTTTGAAGTAATTAGTATTTCTCCTAATTAATTGGACATTTTGCATGCCTTCAGCCAACGGCCAGTGTGGGATCTCTCTGGATCCCCATTTTCTCCTTGGATTACAACTGGATGAGTGCCCTCTGCTCAGCCAGGGAGTGAGGCTTAGAAATAAGGGTGAGAACCTAATGCAGGACACTCAGGTCCATAAAGCTAAGACCTTAAGAACATAGTCAGAAAGATCAGGGTCAAAGTGAGACTCTTCACCAGGCACTAAAAAGGTGTCTCCTCAATTGCAAAAAAAAAAAAAAGTGTCATTCAGGATAGAAATATTTCTATATTTCATTCTTTGTTTTGAAAAGGAAAACTTTTCCTTATAAATATTAATATATCGCATAATAAAATAAAAATAAAGGCCACAATACGAAATAGTCATCAAGAAATCCCCGCTGAATATCCAGTTCCCCAGAGGAAACCAGTTAATTTTGTGCTCAGAAACTTCCAAAAATTCTCTGTATATGCAAATACAATCTGTAATTATATTTTCCTACTTGAATAGGAGCCTACTATATATAACAAGTTTTCCCTTTGTATTTTCATCCATAATATATCTTTCAGATCACTCCACAGCAGTACCTCTAAATCTTTATCATTTTCATCCACAGTTGGATGGTACTCCATTTTTTCTTAAAGTTTATTTATTTATTTTGAAAGAGAGTGCGTGTGCACAGGGAGAGACAGAATCCCAAGCAGGCTCCACAGTGTCAGCACAGAACCCAACATGGGACTCAAACTCATTAACCTGAACATAGGAACCAAGAGATCATGACCTGAGCCAAGATCAAGGGTTGGATGCTTAACAAACTGAGCCACCCAGAAGCCCCACATGGTACTCTATTTTATGATCTGTATATTTTCAAGTAATCCTCACAACTACTTTGTACAGTAGGTACCTCTATTATACCACCGTCCAGGCTCAGAATATGAGGAAACTGCCCAAAGTCACACCGTATTTAGTGGGGGAGCCAGGATTTAAGCCCTTATGTCCACACTATTATCCATCCATTGCCTTAGTCTATTTGGACTGCTACAAAAAAGTATCATAAGTTGGGTGGCTTACAGACAATAAACATTTATTCATCATAATTCTGGGGACTGGGAAGTGCAAGATCAAGGCACCCGCAGATCCAGTGTCTGCTGAGGGTTTCCAGACAGCCATCTTCTCTTTGTACCTCACATGGTTACAATCTGACTATCAGAGGTCTTCTTAATAAGGGCATTAATCCTGTTCAGGAGGGCTTCACCCTCATGACCTAATCAGCTCCCAGAGTCTCCTCTTCCTAATACCATCACATTGGAGGCTAGGTTTCAATACATGAATTGTGAGGGGATGCAAACATTTGTATCATAGCATCCATTGTATGATACTGCCTTCCCAAATATTAGCTACTGCTATTACTAAAAGGTTTACATTAGCATTAAAAACTAAGACAGATGGGTTGTGAAAATATTGGTGTCAACATCACCACTCAGAGGATATTGCCTTTCCATCCCCAAAGCTTTGGCATCTCTCAGATCCTCTCTACTTCACTCTGATGGGACCTACTTGGGGGTGACTAATCAAGTGTCAAACACTAGAACTCGCAGCACTCCTGAATTTTCTAGAAGCATAAGGCCCCCTAGTCCCCAAACACAAGTATGCACTGTAGCCCACGGGTGGTCAGACCAGGCACAGATGTCAGTGTGCCATTTGGATTTCCTACTGATGAATATTACAGCCAACGTACCCATCTGGCCGCTGAGATAAATAATGTAAAAATGAATATATGCCTACATAATTCATGTACTATTGATGAACGGGGCCCTTAATTTAGATTGCTCCTACAAATCATTTAATTATGGGCCTCACAACTAAGAGAGAAACAGCATTTTAGCTATGTTTAAATGGGTTTGGTTAGGATACTTCCAAGTGCACACGACAGAAACTCAAGGCCCCCTCAATTATTCTAAAGAAATCTGTGGATTCTCATAAGCATCAGACAAACGTGGTACTGAATACACAAAACTATTTTCCTGAACAAAATGTCATTTGTTTACCTATATGGTAAGGATTCCATCAATGGCCCATGACCCTTTCATTAGGAAGCTGTAGATGGGTGGGGATGATGTTGCCAACTATTCTACAAATGACATATTTCCAGAGGAGACAGCCCAGATAACATGAAGCAAACACCTCACACCCATTAGCAAAGGCTATTATAAAACTAAAAGAAATAAAAACAAACAAAAAAAACCACAGAAAATAACAAGTATGGGGAAGATGTGGAGTAATTAGAAACTTTGTGCACTAATTGGTGGGAATGGAAAGGGAAAGCAATATGGCAGTTCACCCCAAAATTAAAAGTAGAGTTAGCAAATGATCCAGCAACTCCAGTTTTGGGTTATATACCCACAAAAACTGAAAGCAAAGTCTTGAAGAGATATTTGTATGCCCATGGCCAGAACGAAATTACTCACCATTGGCAAAAAGTGGAAGCAATCTGAGTGTCCACCGACATGAATGAATAAGCAAACTGTGGTATACACATACAACGGAATATTATTCAGCCTTAAAAAGAAAAGAATATCCGACACATGTTACATCATGAATGGACTTGGAGTATATTATGCTAAGTGAAATAAGCCGGTCACAAAGACACAAATAACTATAAGATTCCACTTACACGAGGGTAACTACAGTGGTCAAACTGATAGAGACAGAAGGTACCATGGTGGCTGCTAGGGACTGGGGTGAGGGAATTGGGAGTTGTTTTTTAATGAGTATATATTTTCAACTTTGCAAAATGAAAGAGCTCTGGAGATTTGCTATACAACAATGTGAATGTATTTACCACTATTGAACTAAATGATTTACGATGGTTAGGATGGTAAATTTTATGTCTATTTTACCTCATTTTATATCTACATCTGTATCTGTATCTGCATCTGTATATGTATCTAACATGGAATGGAGACTGGACAGCCAGCAGAGGAAGCACCACATTGTTTATCATGCACTGACTCTGCCTGACGTGGAGCTAAGGCATCTACATTCATGACCCCATTTTAATCCCCGTTATACTTATTTTAAATAGACATTAGTAGGCATTGCCCCATCATTTCTTTGATCCTTCTGCAGCTTGGAAACCAGCTGATGTCATGGTGGCATCCTGCCAGGGTAAAGTGGCTGGATCCTGGAAAGAGAACTAGTGAACCATGGTTTTGCTACCCATAAGTGATACGGACTTCTACAACACCCTTAATCATTTCAGGAGTGCCTAAGTCATCAGCCTATATGAAGAGCAAATGAGGTAACATGCTCATGAATGAAACCCAAGTTTCCTAACATCTGTATGGGACCCAGCATGACCTAACTACCACCTGTCCCTAAGTCCATCCCACAGATCTCTCCTTCTCACTCACCATTCACCAGCAGTATTGATTTAACCTCTGTTTCTTCTCCATGCCAAGCTCTTTCCAGCCTCATGGACTTGGCTTTTCTGTTCTCCCTGCCTGCAACACTCTTTCTTGAATACCCTTGGCTGGCTCCTTCTCTGCCTGTAGGTCTACATTCAAATGTTTACCACCTTAGAGAGGGCTTCACCTTGAAACTATCTGTTCTAAAGATGAGCTTCTCCTCCCACCAGCGACTATCACCACCATCAATTACTGTTTATCACATCACCCTACAGATTCTTTTACATCATTTATCAAAACCTGTAATTACCTTGTTCACGTATCAGCTTCTTTATCATCCGTCTCTCCCACTAAAATATACACTTTACAAGAACAATTAAAGGCAAGCACCATCCGGTACTCCATCCCCAGGGCTTGCAACAGTGCCAGGGTACCTGACACATGGAAAGGACCAATACATAAGTATTAGCTGCCATTATAATTTTGTATAGCGACTTTGTACTAATAAGACAATGGAAGTAAAGGACCAAGACCTCTTCGCAAGAAACTCAGTATTCAGGTTCTCTGCAGAAATATCCCCCCCAGCTGGATGAGAACTAGTCACTGGCTCTGAAAGAGGACAAAGATCTCATGCCTTCAACTCCAGGACCCCTCTTGGCAGAGGCCATTCTCCCTCTGGGTAAATCAAGGGAATATCTGAAGAATCCCTCTTTCCTTTTGTGTACATGTACAGACTCACAGCTTCCAAAGCACATGCTAATGACGCATTCCTGATCCAGCAGCCCCATCAATAACCAAACCACATGACTGGGGCTCTCAACTGGTTTATCACTTGTCAGCTCCAAAGACACTTGCTGAGCTGACAGAGAGAGTCGATCCAGGATGTGACATGTAAAAATTGCTATATTTCTAGGTAAAAAAATGACTTAGGTGTCTCACGCTCACAGGCTATCTTAATTCATCTGGTTGACTATGCACGATTTCTGGTTGTTAAATCTCCTGCTTCTGAACTTCTGAGTTTGGCATTTTTGAACTTGACATAATGAATGCCAAAATGTGTCATGCAGATACACTGTCCTACTCTCAAATTTCTCATGTTCTAGTCGAATAGACTCTATTGGAGGGTACGCAATTTCATCCTACATTTTGAACTACCTTATACACAAAAGCTGGGTTGGGGGTGATTAATCACAAAAATGAAAACTTCAGGGCTTCAGGCTACATTAGATACAAGTGCTGACATTCAGATTATTTTAGAAATAAATATGTTTTTAAAATTTTGTTTTGTGCTCAAACTGGGTTTTCCCATTGTGTTTTTCTGGTCAAGCTACTATAACAGAATACTGAAGAGTAGATAGCTTAAAGAATAAACATTTATTTCTAACAGCTCTGAAGGCTAGAAAGTTCAAGACCAGAGTACCAACAGAACTGATGTCAGGTAGGAGCCCAGCTCCTGGTTGGGATATGATCATCTTCTCATTGTATCTTCATATGGTGGAGAGCGGAGAGAGAGCACATGTGCGTGCAAATGCTCCTGTTCCTCCTTATAAAGGCAGTAAATCCCATTCATGAGGGCTCCCCTCATGAGCTAATCACCTCCCAAAGGCCCCACCATCACATTGAGAGTTAGGTTTCAACATATGAATTTTGGAGAGTTAGGTTTCAACATATGAATTTCGGAGAGGGCATAAGTATTCAGTTTATGACAGCTCTGAACTACAAGATGACCATCAGATATCACAAGCTTATATCCTATTCATTTAGTAACTCTAGGAAAAAGTGTCTCTTTCCTAGCCACATGACCATTGGTAAGCTAACCACCATGTCCAGACGAATGGGAAAGGTTGAGTGGACATGCCTGAGTCATGGGCAGGTTTCTAGAGTTAGAGGGAATGCCTGAATGACAGGAACCGGAAGCTGCTGCAGCTCAAACAACTCTGAGATGCCCTCCATTCCCAGAAGATAAAAGAGTATGTGTTGGCCAAGCAGGCAACAGGCAAACAAAAATTTTTTTGCAGCAGAAATGGGCAGGTGAACATACAGTTGGCCACAAAATAGGATAACCACAGTAAAACAAAGAAAAAAGAAAAAAAAATCTACTCCTGCATCAGTTCTAACAATGGTCTGAGGAAGGTATTATTATAATCCTCATTTTATAAATGAGGAAATCTGTCCAAGGTCCTTTTGTGCGTTGGGGGTTGGGGGATGGGGGAGATTTACCTCATGCCAATGTAACTCCAAAAACTCATCTTTGTACCAGGGCCACTGTGCACAATTGTGCAAGGTGAGCTCACGCAACTGTAGTGGCTCCATTCACAGAGGTGATGAGGTTCATGAGATCCCCTGGAGTGGCCATTGCAAATCTGGTCAAGTGTGCCTGGTGGTTCTGCATTAGCCAACGAACCAAGGAAACAGGAACAGAGTTCTACTGTAGTCATAGGTGGAAACTTGATCCCAAAGGACCTTTACGCTCTGCTAAAAAATCTGGACAGTATTAGTTAATGTTCTCACGAAACACACCATTTTATTTTCTGATCCTGTGTAGATGACAAGGATTTAAAGTGGATTCTGCCATGCCATTCACTTCTTTCCAAATTCTCAAGGTAAAGTCATCCAGAAACAACAAAGCAGGCATCACTGGGCCAGGTGAGCAGCTGCATTTTAAAGGAATAGGTTTTCCAAGTGTCTTATCTGGGTGGCATATGGAGCCAAAAAGGCAAAGTCGCCGGAGAAACCAAACTCAGCCAATCTGGGTTTTTAGCTCTTAAGGCTCCTCGGGAGTTTTTAGCAACTGAGGCAACCAAGTTCTGTCAGAGAATAAATTGGTTGGGACACAAAGCTCCTTGTAGATTATAACCTCCTTCCTTGCCAATTACAAACTTGGCAATCATTTGTTTATTAACCTGATGGCTGGCTGCATTAAATAGTATCACATATTTATAATGCACCAAGATAAAGCTGTAGCATTCAAAATCACTAACCCCATCTGTACCTCCTCACCATGGTCCGGCACTCTAAAGTACTTTTGAAGGTAATTCAATAGGACAGGGCTTTTAAAAAGTTTAAAACTTTCTCCTGCATTGCCTCAGGGGAAGATTCCCTGTTGTGTGTGTGTGAGTGATAAGGTTTAGCCCCTTAAATTCATTCTGAAGAGTGTTTGTTAAAGTCTTTATTTGGAAATGCTGTGGCTTAGTCCCACGTGGCAGTCATCACTGCATTCACCAGTTCCCACTGCTGCACGCAGACGTTACAAGTAGCAAAGCTATTCCTGAATTCAGTCTTCTCTAGTTATCCCTCCTCCCCACACTGCCTACCTTTCTCTTTAAGGCTTAACTACCATCTCTGCAAACATGCCTCCACATCTAGATTCTTTAGCTCCAATCTATTGCCTCTCTTAGCTTCCCCATTTCCAGTTACCTTCTAGAAATCTTAAAGTTCTGATAGCCACCAGAATCTCAAATGCAACCTCTCAAGGATGTAATGCTCACTATTCTAAGAAACAAAACAGCCCTCCTCACACAAGTTCCACTGTTTTGGAAATGGCAGTGCCCATCTGAGAGTTTTATAGACAAAAAATCTTGGAATCGCCATGTGTAACAGATATGGATGGGGATATGCCCCAGCATATGCCCTCACATTTATAATGCCCATGCATGCTGATCTGACTTTTAATGTATGAAGGTCCAACACTTGAATTTCTTTTGCTAGGCCCTGAAACTGCTTTGTTCACCCAAAGTTCTGAGGAAGCAGAGCCCCTCAACCAATGATAAATGAGAGTGGTGGTATAAATACTCCAGCTTCTCTGCCCTCTGGTGAGATAACTCTATGGTGTGTACCTATATGGGTTCCATTCCTTCCTACAGTTATATCCAGTGGTCAGGGGCTTGATAAAACGAATTCTACTAGTTGCCTTCTCTCCCCTGTATCACTTTACCATTCTACACTTTCATTGCAGAGGTTTCCCTCCAAATAAATTACTTTCACATAAACCCTTGTCTTAGGTGTGCTTCTCAATCACCAATGATACCTTCCTGCCCATATTCCCCACATGCTCTCAGGCCTGAAATGCCACCAAACCTACTTGCACATCACTCTAAGATTACTCTTCTCCATGGGACCATATTTCCACTACCTGAGGAATAGTCAGGAAAACTTCTTGTAGACATAGAAGGTATTGTCTATCAAAAGTGAGCAAAAGGTACCAACAGGAAATAAGGATGAAGAAAGAGCAAGGCAGAAAGTTATACAACAGCCTGCAAATAAGGGAGAACATTGTATTTTGAGAGACTAAAATTTTTCTTCCTTCCTTCCTTCCTTCCTTCCTTCCTTCCTTCCTTCCTTCCTTCCTTCCTCTCTCTCTCTCTCTCTCTCTTTCTTTCCCCTTTCGGGGGTGGAAACTTCTGTTCTTAATAGGGGTGGGAGTTTGCTCACTAAGGGACATTTGACAATGTCTGGGGAGATTTCTGGTTGACACAACTGGGAAAGGTGCTACTAGCATCTAGTGGGTGGAGGCCAGGGAAGCTGCTAAACACCCTACAGTGCATGGGACAGCCCCTAAACAAAAAAATGGCCCAATGTAAAATGTCAACAGCACTGAGTGTGAGAGATCCTGGTCTGGTGTTTAGAGTTTAAAGGAGTTTGGTGAAAGACAGGAATAGGGAGATTAGTAGGGTCCAGATCACGAAGACTCTTGTGGCCCCGTGGGACTTTACCCCATGATCAGTGAGGGAGAGTTATTACTGAAAAACAGAGAAATGATGTGATCAGAGTTGCATGTGAGGAAGAAAAGATTACCCTGGTTTGAGCAGAATGTGGGTTGGAGAAAGGCATGATTGAGACTGAGCATGAGACTGGTGACGCAGAGATTGTATAGTCCAGCTGCAAAATGGTGTCCCAGAGTAAGGCTGTGGAAGGAGGAGTTGGAGAGAAGCAGGCACATTTTTGGAGATCCTTGGGAAGGATGTGGACTGTGGTGCCTATCAAACTGCCTACCCCATGGTGGGTTTTCAATTAAAGATTTCTGAACAAGTGAATGAACAATAAATGATTAAATTATATTATCCTGTCACGGAAGAAATTGGACTGAGACTTGGAAGATGAGCCAGGTTGAATTTTTGAAGATGATGCCCTGGGCAACTGGGTAGATGCCACCCACTCAGATGGAGAAGACTAGGGAAGAACGATTCTAGGAGGATGAGAGAAAAGCTCAAGATGGTGCACAGTAAAACTTCCCAAAAGCTACCACTATGCCCTGGTCATGAGGCCAGTCAGTTAGTTCATGTCTAATATAGACGTACCATTTCAAAAATGTGGTATCGAGCATGCATGGGCACGTGTGTCTTAGGCAGACCCAGAAGGTTACAACACCTTATAGACTGGGGGCACTGGCACATAATTGTTCATAGTGGTATTCCATTTTGTTGTTTATCCTCATTGTATGTGGAAACGTCCTCTGGTGGCAGATAATGATGATGGCCATTCTTCATTGAGTATGCCCACATTGCAAGCTCATCATTAATTCATTTAAGCCTAAGATCTAGCTGTTCTTATGGAACTTACCATAGCATGTGTGTGTGTGTGGGGGGGGGGGGGAGGCAGAGAGAGACACAGAGACACCAAAATCACCAAAATATGTAACACAAAATGCTACAGCTAAAAAGCAAGAATGGGGGATGAGAAATGCAGAGGGATATAATTCTTAATAGGACAAACTTCATTGAAAAAGTGGTATTTAAGTTAAGACCTAAAGTTGGGGTATACAAGAACTAGAAGTCACTAGAAGAGGTTGCTGCAGGCAGAAGAAACACGCAGTGCAAAGATGTCAAGGGAGAACCAAGTCTGGAACAAGGAGGCCAAGATGGCAGGCCTGGGGTCAGAGAAAAGAGAAGTAGCAGGAGACAAGGTGAGAATGCTGGTAGGGACAGGAGTATGGGGGGCCTTGTGGGAAACAGCAAGAACAGGGGAGCAGGGTTCCCACAGTGAAAGCAGACATAGGAGGCTGCATCAGTGACCCAGGCAAGAAATGATAGGACCTGAGCCAGGGTGATGGTGACAGTGACAGGAAACAGAACATTACTAGATGTGCTGGGATGTCAACTACATTTCCTGGGGAAGGGATTACATGCATAATATTTAAGAAACAGAGGCATCAAGAATGACTCCAGAGCTCAGGCCTGAGTAGTCTTTATGATAACCTTTAAAGTAGACTGTATCATTTCATTTGCAGTGGGTCTGTGTTGTTTTGGCCCCTCATGGTCTTTTGGGGGATGCCTCTGTGCACTATATGTAGCCTACATGGGTCTGAACATCATCCCTTTCCTTTCTGCTGGAAAGGGTACTCCCTAATTTGTTTTTACTAGACCTGTGGGGAAAGATGGCCTCTCATCTTTTGGAGTCATAAACTTAAGAGCCACATAGGTTTGGGGTAACCAAAGGCCATTTTCCTACCGTCTAATCATCCATATCAGAGCAACGAGAGCCTAAACATGGAAATTCTGAAAGCAACATTTGGGTTTCTAGATCTAGTTATATTCAAAACAAAAAGTCGTTTCTTGCTGAAGCTAATTTGAATACAGTTTTCCTCTTTTGCAACTGGGAATATCCTGACAATGCATGAGCTAGATTTCAACTATTCAATATGGTAGCCATCATCACCATGTGAGGTGACTAGTGAGCACTGAATGTGTTGAGTCCAAATGGAAGTGTGCTGTAGGTGTAAACAGTGGGTTTCGAAGACTTAGTGTGAAAAATAGGAATTATTTTTCTTGTAAGGTATCTTACAACTTTAAGGTACCTCTTTAATTTTATATCTATTGAAGACAGACTGAATGGATAATACTTTGGATGTAATGATACATGAAATATTTAATTACTTTCACCTGTTTCTGTTCTTTTTTTTTTTTTTTTTTAATGTGGCTACTCGAAAAAACCAAAATGACATCTGCAGCTTGCGTTTCACTGGGCAGTGCCATAGAGGTGAAAATTTGGGTTATGAGATTTTTGAAACCAACTCAGAACCCATCGTATTTTTGCCGTGGTTGCCTTCCCCCACATCCTACTATCAGGAAAATCACCTCTTGCAACACTGTGCTATCTCTCGAAGGGTGAACAGCATATTTCAGACCAGTAGGTTGCCTGTATCTCATTTCACGTTGAGCACAGGTGGCTGTACCGTCTGCCAACTCACAAAATTGCCAAGTGATTCACCTTAAAGGGCCCCTTTGGAACAGCAATCCATCTGGCCAGTAGCCCCGGGGCCATTCCGTCTCCAGTTTCCCCTTGCCTTCAGGCTGTGCACCCGCCAGGATTCTGATGTGGCCTGTGAGCTCCCTGCCTTAGAGATATTCACCGCCCTATCTCCGGGGCTGAGCGAACTCACAGAGAATCAAACCCACACTTAAGGTACCAGGGAACAGTTCCACTGAAACCCACAACACTATAATTACCATAAACCCTTCAGCACCACCAGCTCTGAGAGGTAAAAGAAATTAAATCAATGGGCATAGATCGAATCAAGAGCAATCTTATGGGAAATTCATGTAAATGCACAATCTTACATTGGAAATGAGTTTTAAGATTAATACCCTTCACAAACGGAAAAGTATAAAGAAGTATGTAGGAGAATATGCTGTTGTAACAATAGGTCAACCCTTCTTTTTACGAGCTGTCAGTTATATTGTATGAAGAACTCATGAAGCTTAACGTTCTCGGTATTTTTTTTAAACCCCGTAATGCAAATTCTTCAAGAGAATAACAAGTGATGCATGCTTGAAATTTATTTTTAAATCAAGAGCAAAACGAAACCCTTTAATTAATCTCAGAGAATTTAGCTCTTTCCCTTTCAGATCTGTCTTTTGCACAGTTAGATGCTTAAAATAATTGCATCCGCTCGTGTGAAACTGCAGCAGTAATTCAGTGGGTTTATACTTGTGCAACCTTTTAAAAACAGGCCTTAAAACATTCATCTGTTGAACCAATTTACCAGCTTTCAATAAAGCATCTTTAAGATACTTTCTGTTACATTTATATGACATAAGCTATATTATTTTAATAATCTGTGCTTGAGATATATGGTGATGAGGGAATTATCGCTCACCTGGGGAGATGGTGTAATTAGAAAAGAGGCACAGTCGGGAAATAAAAATGATTAAAAAAAAAAAAACAACTTGCTGAAATTAACCAGCCACTGCTACTGGGATGCTAGGATGTTGGCTTAAGTTGTTGGGAAAGCACTGGAGTGAGAAGCAGAGAACAGGGAAACCAAGCAAACTTGTGGTGCCTGAAATAATTACAATTTCTTACCCCTCATTTCTCAAGACTCATGGGGAGCAAGGACACATGCCCAGCCGGGGCAGACAAATGAACGCTTTCCCCACAGCCGGCCGAGGGGGCTGCCCGCTTTGAGCTAATGTGCTGGGGCAAGAAGATGAGGGCAGGTATAATTATACTAATGATTTATTGAATGTTTGATTAATTGGAAATTAAGCGAATGCATAGTGGCAGAATTGTCATAGCAAATCGCTCAGCTGTTGGCTTAAAATGTGTTCTATTTCCCTCCAGTAAAGCAATTAAGAGAATCTTAAATCACTGGGTGAAAAAAAATATCGGTGTGGAATTGTCTAACAGAGTTGGGGGGAGGAATGTGGCGAAAAGATCCTAACGGCCCCTTGCTGGCTGGTGTTGGGGAAAGGGACATTTTTCACCAGAATGTTAGCTGCAAAACCGTATCATCTCAGAAATTAATTCTTCCCTCATTTAAGAAAACAGAAAAGAAAAGAGAGTATGGCCTCAATGTAGCAAGGAAGACCATGGTTTTGCTTATACGATCTCTGCTAGCTCATACAATGACTTTGTGCAAGATAAAAAAAGGTGTGACCCTTTAAGAGGGACTCAGCCCTGAGAGAGCAGGGCTTGGTGACAGAAGATGGAGCTGGTTTTCTGCCCCAACTGGCCCATTCAGGCATGTGTCTGTGGGCAGTAACCAAATGCAGAAACTCACTGAGGCCCTTCCTACTGCCCGCCCAAGAGGGAACCAAAAGGGGGAGGGGAAAGGGCTTCATTCTGGAGCAAAGGTTCTGAGGCAGTACCTCAGATGATACTCTGTAGCTTGAGCTGATGGTTATTCCCAGATTGTCCTTCCCAGTGCGGCAGGCTTCTTCCAGCCACAGTGTTTACCCATTCTCTCCCTCTCCTCCTTGGCCCCTCTCTCTCAGAGTAACACAGCTAAGAGTTACAAGTTTAATGTTTTCCATGTGGTGCCTTGAGCTTGGGGAAGGAAAAGGCTGATGCAAATTGAATACATAAATAAGAATTTAATAAACTTTCTCTTCTGGTCTCCTGCATCACCACTAAAGTTGCAGAATCCGGAATTAAAAATGTACTTGAGAGCAGAAACAAAGAGCAGGGAGTTTTATGTGCCTTGTGGGTTTGTAAATGCACATGACCTTCTTCTGGAGAGGGTAATTCACCAAAGCAAATCCAAAACCTAAAAATATATATGCTCTTGACATCCAGCCTGTCTATGGATTAATTCAAGAAAATACTGGATCACTCAAAGATGTATATTATAAGGATGTTCACTGCAGTGATGTTTACAAGAGCAAAACAAGAGTTGTTTTTTTTTTTTTTTATGAGAAGTTATCTAAATGCTCAATAGCATTGTAACAAGTATAGTTTAAGGTTGCAAGGGCTCTTACCTTGTGATAAAGGGGAAAAATTGTTTCTCCCCTAAATAATGTTTTTTAAACATTTAACAAAACTTCCGTACAAGAAATTTTCATTGTGTGGTACCAAGAATGACAAGGAAGATGTATATAGTCTCAGCTTAATTCCCAGAGCACACATTAGCAGATCCCAAACTTCAGAGGAAGACAGTTTAGGGAAAACCTGGTACGGACCTGGTTTAAAATTTGTGGCTAAGATCATATGACATATTACCAAAATAGTATGCACACACAATCCCAATTTCACAAAGAGGAATCGCATCTGAATAAACAGGTATATGTGGGGGAGGGGTGTGTGTGTGTGTGTGTGTGTGTGTGTGTGTGTGTGTGTGTGTGTAACTGGAAAGACAGCAGGCAAAAAGGTTAATAGTGGTTATCTCTCAGGTGAAGGATGATTAGAAGTGATTGTTTTTTCTTTGTTCTCTGTGTCTTCTTATATTTTTTGGTAAACACAACACAATTTTGTAATAGTTCATGCCTTTGTTTTCCGTGACTATACAGGTCTAGCATTTAACTATAACAAGAGTGCTCTGGGACACATGCAAGAGATGCATACCTATGCAGACACACAAAACAGGACAGCTTCCTGTTATCATAAGAACATGTCCACTGTTGCCATATGTCTTATAAGATTGGAACCCTGCCACCTAGTCTATCAAAAAAAAAAAAAAAAAAAAAGCTGCAGAGTAGCCATTACATTCAGCCAATTAAAGAAATCTCAAAAGGATAACAGCGTTGCCCTTCAGAAAGGCCAGCGTTGGCAAGATGGGAAAATCAGTACAACTCTATTAGTTGAGTAGCACATCCCAGCATCTAGAAACAAGTAAATCTGTTTTGTCCCCATGCACAGAAAGATACAATTAACATGGCCGCAAAGTAAGTGATACTGCCTCATTACCAGCCATCAGGCTGTCCTGCAGGGGCCTCCATCCAAAGCTGGGAGGGGAGGTTACTAATTATCGTGCCAAATTAAGCCTTGATTATTCCCCAAGAGACACCTGTTAATTGGGCTGCTACATTACATAACAGTTCTGTGCATTAATAATTGAGTTGCAATGACTTGATTTTCTCCTCGGAAATGTGATTTATTTTTCACTCTCCTCATTTCAGGTTGTCCCTGTCTTCAAAACCAGCCTAGGGCAGCTACTGTGGTTGAGAACCTAAGGAGAGGAAATCAGGTCTCACCTACTTACAGGGGCAGCAAAAGGATAACGGGTATAAACCTCCTCACAACAAAGACTGTATAAAGTCAATTGTTAGTGCCAAGCACCTGGTTGTTAATAAGAGTGAAAAGTGGTCAACTGTCCGTCTCACTCATGTTAAGCCTCTTAGCTTCTCATTCAGGAGACATACTTCACCACGGCGCCTCTGTTGCTGTTGTTCTGGGCACTTCCTTTCCTTTTTAGATGGCAAGATGTTCGGTAGCAGGCTCACCTCCTAGATTTTGTGCCCAGTCCTAAAAGCAGCCATTTCTCCAAAGAGATTCTATTCCCTTCTGTGGAGAATGGTATTAGAAATCAATATCTGGGTGTAGGTGTGCTTACTGATGTTGGGAAAGTTCCTCTTGGCTGACTGACCACAAAGACATAGCTGCATATTAACCCATGTAAATATACTTGCCTATCAGTATTTCTACATTTAACCATCTGTCTCTATATGAAGCTAAATATGAGTTCGTTATGATGTCCAACCCTCATCCACGATGACACAGATCATTCTATCTAGCCTTCTTCCTTGGCTTATCTGTTACCTCCCACTTAAATGGTTGAGAACCCTTTGCCCAGTATGTTCTGAGTAACCTTGCTGGAGTTGCCTTCTCATTAAGATGAGTGCCAACCCATTTGTTCATTTAAAAGGACTTTGGAACCATGTGGCAATGACTGGGCTCAGACCACCATGGTCATCTCATGGGAACATTTGTCATGAGAGCACTGCCAAGAAACTCTAAGACCACAGGGTCCTACTGTTTCCTCATTACCAACCAGCAAGCTGGTTGGTGCATCTGGTTGGGGCATTAAAAACAAATCCACACATCACTCCAAGGCTCCAGATGAAAGTTAAAAAAAAATAGCCATGAGGTTGTGCCATGCCAAATAAAGAATCTGGCACAACTCTAATTAGTGAGAGCTGGTATTTCTTTTTTAAAGACGAAAACCCAGAAGCAGCTAAAGGAGCAAAAAACTAAAGGCAAAACAAACCCAAAAATGCAGCCAAGGAAAGATGATGGAAAGCACAAAAAGGTTGAGAAAGGAACACAACAAAATTAAATGAAGGTACAGTTCTTGGGAAGGTTCTCAGAGACCAGATGGCAAAAGGAGTGATGTATCCCCTCACATATTTCTGCAATACTGAATGTTCCAAAATAATATATGGATTTGGGATACAGAGGCAGTAGGCAGCATTTCTCTGTTGTCTCTGTCTCTGTCTCTCTGTCTTTCTCTCCCTCCCCAACCCCCAAAACTTGGCTCCAGCTAGGTGGAGGGGAAAGCAGCCATATTACAAATGATCAGCTGTGCCTGCCTCCAACAGCTCCCACACCCAAGAGGGCTGTAGAATACTGAGGCAGCTGCAGTGGCCTCTGGGTTTGCTGCTCAGCTGGCTGTGAATAGGGAAGACCTGAGCCCCGCTAGAGTGTGTGGACAGAGATGGGGAGAAGCAGGCTCTGAATGACAGCACTGCCTCGGCTATGATTATCTAGGCTTGGCTGGAGGGCCATCTTCTAACTCTGAGATGCTGCATCTGTAAGCGGGTCTGAATTTCTATCTAGTTCAAGATGCAGCACTGATCTGTTGTGTAGAGCAGGGGCCGCCTGTGTTCAGTTCTGCTGCTAATTAGCTGTGTGAACCTTAGGTGGGGTTTTAATTTCTGTGTGACTGCATTGCGTCACACACAACATGGGGTGAAGATGATGGTAATAATAATAATAATAATAATAATAATAATAATACCTTTCCCATCGGGTTACTAGAAAGGTTAAATGAATTAATCATTTACAACAGTAAGGATATTTCCTGACATTATAGATTCCTTCAACCTAAAGGAGCTCACCAATGAGCTGAATGAGATGAACAAAGAGAGAGGGTTCAAATCGAAAGTGGGCCACAGTGCTTTGAAAAGTTCTCCCTGGTGGAGGGGGAAGCCAGACATCTCCTACAGGAGACAGGTGCAGCCTGCTATAGCCTCAAGCATGACAGAGCATTATGTAGGATATCTCTCATACTTGTCAAAGGAGGGAGATGACAGAAACAGCACTCAAGAGCTCGCACTCAGAGTTGGACAGGTACAGATTTGGTTGCTGACCTTGCCCCTTGAACTGTTTGAGCTGCATTTTCTTATCTAGAAAATGCGATTAAGAATAGTACCTGCTTTGATCTCAAAGAGAGGTCCGCACTCCCATGTTCATTGAAGCATTCTTCACAACAGCCAAGACAGGGAAACAACCTAAGTGTCCATCAACAGAGACATCTGAATGGATAAAGATGATGAAGCATACATATAGATAATATATAAAATTATATACAGATAATACAAAAAATTATATGTTGAAGCTATACGTGGAATATAATGGAATATTTTTCAGCCATGAGAAAGAAGGAAATCCTGGTATTGGCAACAACTTAGACAAACTTGAGGGCATTACGCTAAGTGAAATAAGCCAGACAGAGAAAGACAAGTACTGTAGTATATCACCTACATGTGGAATCTAAAACAAGCAGAACTGAGCAAGACAAGGTAGAGTGGTGTTTCCCAGAGTACAGTGGAAACGGAAAATGGAGACATATTGGTCAAAGGGGACAAACTTCCAGTTATAAAATTAACAATTCTGGAGTGTAACATACAGCAGGGTGACTACAGCTAATAGCACTGAACTAGTCACTGGCAAGCTGATAAGAGACTTAAGCCCGGAAGCATTCCCATCACACAAAGGAAATGGTAATATGTGGCAGGATGGAGGTGTTAGCTAACACTGTGGTGGTAATCATGTTACAATATATAAATGTATCAAAACAACAAGCTGTACACCTTAAACTTACACAATGTTATAAGTAAATTATACCCAAAAGAGCTGAGTTTGTTTTTTTGTTTTGTTTTGTTTTTTTAAATAATAGTCCCTGCTTGTACACCATTGGTCATAGCACCATTATTCACAATAGCCAAAAGGTAGAAGCAACTTAAGTGTCCACCAACAAAAACAGACAAACACAGTGTGGTCTATATGAACAATGGAATATTACAGAGCTTTAAAACAGAAGAAAGTTCTGGCACGTGTTGCAACACGGATGAACTTTAAGATGTTACACTTAAGTACAGTAAGTTAGTAACAAAAAGTCAGATATTGTATGATTCCACTTATATGAGGTACCATATATTATGAGTACACGCATTATATGAGTAGTCAAATTCATAGAGACAGAAAGTAGAATGGTGGTTGCCAGGGGCTGGGGGAGAAAACAGAAAGAGGAGTTAACGTTTAATCTATGGAGTTTTCCTTTGGGGAAAAGAAAAAGTCTGTGATGGCTGCACAACAATACGAATGTATTTAATGCCACCAAACTGTACATTTAAAATGGTTAAAACAGTATATTTTATGTACATTTTGCCACAATAAATAATAATTGTAAAAAAAAAAAAATAAAAGGCTTAGGGGGAAAATACAGTGTCTGCTGTATAGGCTTAAATAAAAGGATTATTGAGCAATTATTCCCTCTACCCACAGGGCTGAGTACTTTAAATGTACAATCTCATTTAATCCCCACAATACCCCCTCAGGGATAGAGATAGTGGTCTTCCCACTTTATGGAGTTAGTGAGATGATGGTAGATACAGAAACACACTGCTCGGGGAGCCCTTCAAGGAAGGACTAGCTGCCCAGTGGTGGAAGGTGAGGTCAGGAGTCAACCACAGCTGTCAGCACCTTCAGAGTTTGCCTCAGCTGCAGAGAGCCTCCTTGCTAATGGTCACACCATTCCCAGGGCAGCCTGCATCCAATGCCTGAGACAGGTGGGGCACAAGCCCAGACATTTCAGCCCACTGTGGGAAAACTCTGCTGCAATGTTCACTCTGAAGCTCCCCGCGAGCTTGGCCAGGTTCACACCACTGTCCTACTTCTCCCTGTGCCCGAACCTGCTCCCTACTCCTTCCTTTCACAGATGTGGATCCCTAATAAGCATCTTGCATCCCAAGTGTCTTCTGAGCAGCTGCTTGTGAAGAGCCTGACAAACGTTAGGTAATTCAAGGATAAGACTAGCAAAGGGAGGAAAGAGGACATTTGGAGCATTAACAAATATACCTTGGCCAAGACCTCATTACGGGGATGGGTGGTCATAAATTCTCAATGTTAGTAACTGTTACTTTTCTTCACTTACTTATACACTTAAGACACTGTATAGAAAATATGGCAAAAGGCCTGGGTGGCTCAGTCGGTTAAGCATCTGACATCAGCTCAGGTCACGATCTTGTGGTTTGTGGGTTTGAGCTCCGCACCGGGCTCTGTGCTGATGGCTCAGAGCCTGGAGCTTGCTTTGGATTCTGTGCCTCCCTCTCTCTCTCTGCCCCTCTCTCGCTCACACACACACACACACACACACTCTCTCTCTCTCAAAAATAAATAAATGTTTAAATTTTTTTAAAAAGATATTTAAAAATATGGTAAATTTATTAACAATGACAATGTGAGTTTCAAGAAGATCTTATCTTACCAGGTGATTATCTTATGTTACCAGGTGATTAGCTTCAAAACACTACTATGTTTTATATATATATAAAATATTTTCTTAAATGTTTTAATGTTTATTGATTTTTGAGACAGAGAGACAGAGTGGGAGCAGGGGAGGGGCGGAAAAAGAGGGAGACACAGAATCCAAAGCAGGATCCAGGCCCTGAGCTGTCAGCACAGAGCCTGACGTGGGGCTCAAACTCACAAACCATGAGATCATGACCTGAGCCGAAGTCAGACGCTCAACTGACTGAGCCACACAGGTGCCCCTAAAATAATTTTTTTTTTCTAAAGAAACAGGAGGGCAGAGAGAGAAGGAGAGAGAGAATCCCAAGCACACAGCCTGACATCAGGCTCAAATTCACAAGATGATGACCTGAGCTGAAATCAAAAGTCAGACACTTAACCAACTGAGCTTCCCAGGCGCCCCTACATATATGCGTATATACATATTTAAGTCCTTGATGGCTGTAGTCGTTTCTTGTTTCAGTGAACCTTGGGTCCACCTACTGAGAGGGACACCCAGGTCAGGGAGATGATGAGATATGGGCTCTTTCAACATTCCCCACCTAAAGAGGAAAACCGAGCAAGCCCTTACCTATGGCTTTGATTACCAAACAAATCATCTGGACAACTGCTGCACAATTTCTACGTGCCTGCTTGGCTTGTGCAGGACTGCTGGGGTGGGGGGCGGAACAGTTATTTGATGAGAGACAGGTTTTAAGCTTTCCTTGCCAATCATAAGAAAAGGAAAGGATACCCTGAAAACATTTATGACAGCTAGCTCACTCCATGTACCTGGGCAAATTATGTTTTGACTCAGTAACGCAGAACAATTTGTACCTGTCCACCAATTTAACATTGCCTTTGAGCCCGAACTGAAGGACTTGTAGTGGAATAGCTATACTTAGGGCCTGGACCACTCATTTGGCACTTATATATAACTAACTATCATGAGTTTTCCTTTACTGTGCCCGTAAGTGTTCATATCGTTATGCTCATTTTCCCAACTTGATCATAAACTCCTTCAGAGCAAGGGCCATGTCCAATGGCTCATTTTAGATCCCAGAGCACCAACCCAATGCCACGTCCATAATTAGAGCGGGGCAGGGGCTGATGGACACATAACTATCCATGCCAATGAAAACACTCTTCCCATTGTCTAGTTTAAAGAGCCCATTTGTCTGTTATGACATATCACTCACTTGGTGTTTGTTACCCGAGTGCCTGACCAGTGAGCATGTACAGGCCCCTGACAAATTATGTAATGTGCTGAAATAAGCCCAGTTAATACTGCCAAATGGCTTGGATTTTAAAGCCAAGCTTCTTCCACAAAGACAAGCAGCGGAGTCTTGACTCTGAAAAGTCTTTGCTTTTACCTAGAAAAATACTGATACATCATGACCATTATTGAAAATCTTATTTTAGTCTCTAGTACTTACAGCAATTTTGAAAGAATACAGGGAGGATATAGCTCTGGGATGGGGTGGGGGAGGGAACTTGAGTAGAATGAACCTAAAAAGACTACAAAGAACGAAGCAGCAGTCCGTATTCTGTCTGGCATAGGATAATGATGGTTTAAAAGGTGTCATGAGAGGGTACCTGAATGCACTTCTGGAATGGGTTGGAGATGCTGCTTACTAATGACAGTGATGGCTGCCTGCTAATTTTGATGGTCGCTCTCCCGCCAGTTCTAATCCATACATAACAAGGGAAGTGTCCATTTTCGAGAACTTAGTATACGCCAAGAACCATGCCATACCCTCTACTTTTAATCTCATTTAATTTTAACAACATCCCATTCTCTAGAATCTACATACAATGCAGACATATGCACTATGTCTCATTTTGAGGAAAGGGAAAAAAAATATGAGAAAGATTCCAAAAGTCCTTCAAGGTCGTATAAACCAGAAAGTGGCAGAACTGGAATTCAGTATCAGGGTATGGGATCTAAATGTTTCACCAGTGACTAGTGCTGGGTAAGTCAAAACTTTGGGAGGACAACGGGTGGGAATAAACACGTGGGATTTGAGAATGCTTGGAGGACAGCAGGTGGAAGACGCCAAAAATAGCACATAACAATGTGATTCAAACCAAAAAGGGGTGGGACCACCATGCCTGCACTGGTGAATAACAGATGGAGAAGTGGCATGTTAGACCCTATGGGCCCCCGGCAAATATTAATTGATGATGATGACTTCAGAAATGCCAACAAAAATTTGAAGAGACAAAAGAAAGAGTCAAGTGCACATGGGGAAAGACAGGGGCCAGCCAGGGGAGAGATGCTGACGGAACTGATTTGGGTTATGGCTGCCACAAAAGGACTTCAGAGGAATACTCTTGCACAAGCACCTCAAGTTTCTATAGCTGAAACGTCCATTCTGCTCTCTAAAAGAGTTGCACTTGAGAAGGAATGCAGGTTTTTCCACATGCTAATAAATCTTAGTAAAGTGAACTGGCTTACATGCAGAAATAGATTACCCCCACACACTTTCTTTAGGTTCTAATGCTGTGTTCACTTACCTAATGATATTTACATGAGCCAATTGTCAAGCTGGAGCATGAGGGAAAATAAAATTTTAAGGAAGTTGGAAGAAATATAAGTAGATTTCTGGTTTCCAGCTCCTAATTCATGAGTAACAAAATGCATATTTTATGATCTCCAAAGAGCTGAAATAACACCAAATTCACAGATTGTGTGCTGTGGGACCACAGACAATTCTAGTTAGTTCAATTACTGAGGAAGGTGATCAATCAAGACATAGTTATTGAGCGCCTACCATGAGCCGACTGACTCTTTGGTTCCTTAATGGAAATAAAACGAATAGATATAAGTAATAGACTTTTGGTCTTTGGGCTACATACTACACTTGATTAGAATTTCTCTTCTAGTATCTGGGGTAGGTCTGGAAGCCCAGGAGATAGCTGAAGTTGAATATGTACGGATATCTTCCAATTTTAAGGCTGGGTCTTCATTAGGCATTTGTTGTTTGGGTCTACCCAGTATCCAGTTTCCTTTCTGCTGTTGACAACACTCCCTTTGGGGCAGGATAATCCCAAACTTTTTTTTTTTTTTTTATATAGGCTTGCCCCTATTCCTTTAGCTCCAGAAGTAGGCAAATGCCCTTGGGTTGGTACTTCAACAAATTCCAGCCATTCATCATAGAAGCTGGTTCAGGAATAATCATCTGACCCAAGTCAGTTCAGAGTGAATGATTCAAATGGTAAAATGGATTTGCAATAAATTACTAGATCCTAGATAACACTGAGTTTTTGTATTTTTCTATTCTTAAAGTCAGTACAACCCTTGGACTTTCCATATGAACCAATATACTCCCTTTCATGCTTAAGCTAGTTTGAGTTTAGTTTCTGTCATTTGCACCCAAAGGAATCCCGATAGGAAGAATGTTTAATAAATATTTCTCTAGGAAGTGCAATGAACAAAGTCAAGAGTCGTGAATAAAGTGGATGAAAAAGGACACAAGGTCTGGTAAAAACTAAGACCTTGGTGTATGTACTGTTACAGCTACTGCCATAGTGGCCACGCTATTATCACCCCCAAAGTAGTACCCTGATTCCTCTAGTCAACTCCTAAACATCTTCACAGAATTCATATATAATTCATATATATATTTTTTTTTTCATTACCTTGAGGAAGCTCTGAAAGGGAAGAAATGAAGAATCTTGCATTGGCCAAGCAATTGTTTGAAATGCCTAAGCTTTTCTTTATGGAAGTTTTTAAATGCAGTCACTTTTGATTTAGTGCAGAATTATAATCAACTAGCAGCTACAGGCATTTTAAGCTGCTAGAGTTTATTTTGGGAGTTTTGCAAGACAGCAATCTCCATTTCTTAAACATGTGCTTTAGTAAGACAAAATACTATTTCTCAGTAGAGCACACCCTTAAAGAAAATCAATGTAAATGTTATTCTACTTCTCACCTCCTTTTCCATATAAAACTAAACATTCCAAAACATGGGCACAGCGAACTCTATTTCTAAAGGTTTTGTAAGTTAGGCAATCCAAGGAAGTTACATGAAAAAAGTCTCTTTTGAGATATAAAAGTGTTCATATCTGAACAAGAATGTACTGGTAGCAAAAGGGAATACAGTATAATATTTGATGAAGAGAAGTAATTATCATTTATGAATGAGGAAGCTCAATGTTTTCCTAAATTACTCAAATTAAACCTCAAATAAATATTTGAAGCTCTCCATCTAATTCAGATACAATGAAACACTGAATCTCATTACCTCTGGATTTACATCGACTCTAATTTCAAAGATAATATTTATTTCAGGAAGGACTAAAAAGCATTTTTCACTAGGAGGAAAATGGGTTGAAGTTTCAATATAAAACAATACTCGTTGCCTATTATTTTTAAAAAGGTGACATTCTAAAACTTTTTTCCAAAGGAAATCTCTAAGAACGAGTCCTGGATATTTCACCTAGCTCAGAGATAAAAAAATATATTTGGTGTAAATATCAATTGTTCAATTAAATTATCATTATGTGCCTATAGTGGCAGTATGTATTAATATTGTATACTTCACTTCTAGCTGACCTATTATATAAACTAGATGATGTTATTCACTTTACAAAATAATTCCCCACTCTACAAAATACTCAGAATAAGATTTCATTTAATAATGAGTTCCCCAGTGCATTCTACCTATAATTTAATTCAATTTTCATAGTTTTCTAGATACAACAATTGCCTCAAGCAAGGTAGACTTCTTTGTCAATTTATGTGCACATACAGTAAAAAATCAGATGAGTATGTGTAAGTCTGGACATGTTTTGAAAAGCTTATGCAATGTGATTCTCAAAAGAATCATCAGTTGGTCACTATTTTCACCACATCCAATCTCTTCCCATCATATAGAGATGTTGACCCTGAAGCCCCCTTAGATTTCAAGCAGGAAAAACAAATAAAATTAAACAAACAAACAAACAAAGTAGAACATTACAATTAAAGACATCAAAGGCATGTTATTTATCTTTGCTACAAGATGTAGAGGGAAGATTCATGGCTATTGAACTGCATTTCCCAACATAATCCACAGTCATTAATTTGTTTAACAAACGGTTTTTAAGTGCTAACTATATATGAACACTGTGACAGTCTTTTACCAGGATATTCTCCCTGAAGAGAGACAGGGGGAAAAAAAGAAGATTCCAAGGAACAATACATTTAGAGGGCACATCAATCCATATCCCATTCTTGGAGATTCGTAACAGGTGCCGTGCTCTCTTTAATGGCTCTGAGAAATTCTGCAGTAAAGAAACTTACTTAATCCAACAGTTTCTAAGTATGTTTGATTATGCCACTTTATTTTTTTAAAATAATACTCAATATCCATTAGGACAAGGGCTTTCTGAGATATTGATCATCTAAAAATTATGGTATTTTCTCTATACTCATTAAAAGTCTGACCGATTTAATATCCAACCTTTTCATACAGCTTTTGTAATGCCTAGATACTGGTTTTTGTTCCCTCCACCAAATACTTCTACCTGTAACAACACCTGTCCTTTCATCTGTGAAGCATCACCCCCTGCCCCCAAACAACTTTTGATTACAACTCTTCAATCTTGCTCTCAAGGAGTGCTTTCTTTCTCACTCTGCCTTGTGGTATCCAGTGTGCCAGGGGTAGGGACACAGACCAGGTCTGCCCAATCACTGCATTCAACCACGGTGAATGACACAGGGGAAAGTCCATGCCCCAAACTGGTCAAAAGAGAGGCAACTCTAGAAGTCCACTTTTTATCATTGTTACCCTTGTAGTTGCTGGGAGAATACGAATGGAGCCTGTGGCCCCTGATAGCCATCATGCTACTCTGTGGAAAGAACAGCCATTATAAAGCTAATGCACTGAAAAAAAGAGGCAAATAAATGGTATGAGAGTCTATGTTTCTGCATCTTGGTTGGTAATGAGGACCGTGATGAACAAAATATCCAAGAAAATATGGGGATGTAACTAAAATATTTTGGGATTTCCTTGGGCAAGGTATTCTTTGATAACATTTCCCATTCATAGCCAAAATAATTTTTTCATGTGATGAGAGAGATCAGCTCCCTCTTCTTCTCTCTATAATGGAATTTGGATGAGAACTGTGGATATAATCTACATAATTAATCTGTGCCAACTCCAAATGGTGGATAATCTCTTAAATTTTTGTCAAGATAAATAGGATAGAAAATTGATTCACATCCCAGTCTCTGCTCTAATTTAACAGACATTGGAGACTTGTACAATGGACAGAATATTGACAATATGATATAATAGCAGCCAAAAAGGAATTATTTAATAGGGGCAAAAAAAACGTCAACAGATGGTAGATGTATCGTGATCCTCTATAAGAGATGAAATTCTTCTCTGAGTCTGGAAATCAAAGTATGGAAGTTTGCTTAAAATATTTCAGCTTCTTACTAGTGACATAAACATGTTGATACTACAAAAGAAAGTTAAACTTCACATAAAGTAACCTAGAAGGTTGACTCAATTTTCTCATCTGTAAACTGGGAAAAAGAACAGTGCCCTCTCCATATGGATGAACTGTAAGCAAGATAATCCACACAAAAGAACTATCATAATGTCCAGGCACAGTGTCAACACTACATAACTGTTAGATGATGGTGCTGGTGGTGGTGGTGATTATGGGGATGATGTTTAGGACAATGATCCTAACATGACAACTTTGACAATGATGACTGCTTGATGATGCTAACAATGTTGGTGTTGGAGGTGACTTTGAATGGATAAGAGAGAGAAATTACTCTGACTTGGGGATAGGTGGCATTTCGACTAGGTGTCCGGGGAAGTGCATTCAAACAGAAGAAGGGATAGGAGGAAAGGAGCTCGGATGTGAAGCATGTGGTGGGGCATGGACAGGAAATAATTTTCCAGTCTTGCTAGAGTGTAGGCATATAAATGGCTTAAGTGGAAGATACCTCTAGAGAGGAATACAGGAGGTCAAACCACACTGTTTCTTTACCTTATTAGGCCGTGTAGTCACTGAAAGGAGTTAAGCATTCAGGGCATTAGGAAGAATAATCTACCAGTGATGAGTAGGATGGACTGAAACGGGAGTAAGGTATCAGTTAGCAAACGACTTAAATAATGCAGGTATGAAGGAAGGAGGGCTGAAACACCGATAAAGTGACGGAAAACCACATCAGCTCTGTAACGTTAGAAAGACGTGAATTCAAACCACGGCTCAGATATCTACTGGACCAAACGTAGGTCACTGTAGTCGCTTCCCATTGTGGCTACAACATGGGAGCTACTGTTGTTTC
The DNA here is from genome assembly GCF_014898765.1 of Herpailurus yagouaroundi. Taxonomy (NCBI): domain Eukaryota; kingdom Metazoa; phylum Chordata; class Mammalia; order Carnivora; family Felidae; genus Herpailurus; species Herpailurus yagouaroundi. Next base: position 14,256,044 of record NW_024412453.1, read on the forward strand.
CTTAAAATACTTACAAATTTATCATCTTACAGTTCTCCTGATTATAAACCTGGCATTTAGCTAGCTAGACTGAAATCAAGGTGTCTGCACACATGGCTACATTCTTTTCTGGAGCCTGTCGGGGACGACCATTTCCTTGCTCTTTCCAACATCGAGAGGCTGCTAGCATTCCTAGGACCTTGATTCCTTCCTCCAGCCTCAGAGCCAGAAAAGTTGCAACCCTCTGACACTTTTTCCGTTGTCACATCTCCACTCTGGAGCACAGCAGGGTGAGATTCTCAGCCTGAAAGAACTCTTGAGATTATATGGGATCCACCCAGAAAATCCAGGGTAATGTCTCCAGCCCAAGGTCCTTAATTTAACCACATCTACAAAGTCCCCTTCGACATACAAAGCAAAATCATCACAGGTTCCAGGGATAAGGATATGGACACTGTGGTGGGGAAGGATGGCATTATTCCTGCCTGCCACTCTCTTTTCACATTTGGGCACTTAGTTCACCTTGGATCTTAGGGACACATATTCTGAATCCCTAGGGATAATATGAAGATGATGTGAAATGTTATGTATATTGTACATACTGTGATACCTGCTACATGGCATTTGCTTGGAAACTTGAGTGGCAGCCCCCTCCCCCAACAAACACACCATGGAATATGGACGCCACAGGTACCAGGGAAGTAGAATCGACAGGTCTTGAAAGTGACAGGTTTGGATTTGAGGACTAGTGAAGATGGAAAAGTAAAGACAGAAATGCAGAGTGACTTTTGAATAAGCAATTTAGAAATTAAGAAATCAGCCACATTTATTATGGGCTTAAAGTTCCCCCATGTCTCTTCCCTCCATGCCCAGCACACATACAGTTGTTCTGAAAACCACAGGAACAGTTTCATAGGGACAGGAAATCATCTCCTGATGTGAGTGACATCTAGCTCCCACACAGCTAATAGCAGACTCTTTTTGATACAAAAGACATAATTGGGAGATTTCTTTCCAGAACTCTGTTATTCCCTTTTACTTTTCCCAACATACATCAAGGCAAAGTGACATCTTCATGTTAACAATCAGAATGAACATGATGTAACAGAATAGCAAGATGAATGAGTGTCGCATCAGCTGGTACTTGTTTCCACCCGACAAATATGAAAACATTTGCTTCATGATGATCCCCAACCAACCTCATCACAGGTTGACAGATTTAGCCGGAGGTGAAAATGAAAACCCAGCCCTGCCAATTCCACTGATTATGTTTCAGAGGCCAAAGGGGGAGGAATTCAGTAATGTGAATTTATAAGGAAGAAAAAGGAAGTCCTCAAGACAGTACATTTCTTGGCTCATGGTACTTCTAAAGTCAAGAAAAACAAATTTGAAATATCTTCATGTTAGAAATAACTCTTTTGGTCAACCCATCTCTTACTGGACTATAACTGGTTAAAAGGTTTATGGTTTCCAACCAATTAGCCAATGAATCTCTGCCTGGTCTTGCTTCATAATAATGCGTACGGTCATCTTAGTATCCTCTTAATGTGATTATAATTTTGGAATGATGATTTTTTGAAGTTTTATCTGTCTTTCACTTATATACCATTTTTAAAACAAATACATCTTGTTTTCCAAGTTAAATTGTCTTACCAGGCAGTATCATTCTATATTTTAAATCTCTCTAGGTTTTTTTTTAAGTGTGATCATTTGTCATATCAATTTATGTCAATGAACAGATCTGTGAATTACCTCTTATAAAAAGATATATTGAATGAGTGATGTTATCACTCTATGTACACTTAAAAGCATGCATAATATCATTATTTCTCCACATCATAGAATTCCAATAAAACAAAATGAAATATCTTCTTAGAGAGTAATGTTATTTAAAATAAATTGCTGATGAATTAGCCCATGTTTTAAGCCATGGGTAATATAACATTTATTGAAATCCTTATAAGCTAGAGGCTCAAATCTAAGAATACCTTCTAAGCCTTTTTTATTTCAGTCATGGATAATTCCCTACAGAAAAAAAAATGATATTAATAAATAAATAAGGTAGGCTTTGTTTTCAAAAGATTACCCAAAGAAGATTAGTGTGTTTATCATCAATACCCAAAACTAATTTTCTATCAGCTTGCCCCTATGCTCTGGGGACCAGTCAACTCTCACACCTCATAGCTGCAGATTCTCGACCAACAAACACACGCACACACTCACAAGTACAACACAAAAGGAAACTGCATTCAGAGACTAATCGCTCTGTACAAGATGAAGCTTACTGCCCTCGCTCAGGAGGTCTGTGCAATGAGTCTCTCCCTCTAGGAAGACAGAGAAATAAAACAGCTGGGCTCTCTGTTTATTTCCATGTTGTGGGAGCTGCAGCGAGGAACCAAACAGAACATGAATGATAGACATGTCACCGAACTACTTCCTGAGAGTTTTCATGACAACCGTCCCCAGTGAATGTGTCTACATTCAGGAAGATATTGACTACAGAAACCCTTTGATATCATTTATAATGGACATTGCAATGAACAGTCAGAGACACTTTATATGAAAGATAAGTCCCCGATAAGCATATCTTACATAATAGTAAAAATTATTTTGCACACGAAATAAAGTGTATTTAAATTCATGAGAGGAAGTTTCCATTTTAAAAGTTCATTTTTCTTCTTTTTGTAAAAGAAAGACTTATCTACTAACCGCATCTAATAAGTCTAGATTTTCATATATAATAAATGTGGAGGATAAAACTCAAGAGAAACGCCTTCCTTATTTCAAAGCCTATTTTATCATAACATGAGTCATAAACATGTATAAGAACAGAGAAAACAATTCAAGCCAGAGATCCTACAACCGGTTTGTATAAAAGCCCCAAACACAATCAGCCTGAGAGGATGACTCTGAGGTCTTTCAGCTTCCTAACAATGGTCTATAGACAAAATGGCTGAGTGCATAATGATGCAGGCATGGCCTCTGGTAGACCTGGTTAGAAGCCCAGCGCCCCCAACACTAGTGTTTCAGAAACTACCTGGATAAAATGGTTTCCCCCATTGCTACTACTGTGGGGTTTAAAAGAAATAACACGGGTAAGATGCATACATAAGACAGCGCATGGCATGCAGTATGGATGCAAAGAATAGTTCTGCGAACATGTGGCATCTTCTATTTCTAAAGCTTAACACTCAGAAGACCCATCTTGGTAACGTGGCAGAGGTGAGTCACAGGTGTTTACCGAGTCTTGGTTCGTTCCACATGTCCTGAGCACACATTTCCCAGGCTCCCTTGCAGCTAGGCTGGGCCCATGTGATTTATTCTGGATGACAGGTAGTGACTGGGAGTATCACATGACAACTCTAGGCTGAGACACTGAAGAGTAGGCATCAGGTCTCCATGGCCTCTCCTCCCCTCCATGCCCTCTCCTTCCCTGCTATGACAACTCTGCAAATCCATAGAAAACACAAGTCTAGCCATTTAAAATAGAAGCATCCTGCTTCCTGGCATTGTCCTTTGGAAGCTCATAGCCTTAGGGATCTGTGGTATCTGCAGTGGGCTTTGTGTGGCAAGAAGGCAATTTGTAAATCATAAGCCACTGAGATTCCAGGGTATGCTTATTACTGTAGCACAGACTAGCCTATCCTGACCTTAAAACCTAGAATTCAGAAGTTGTCAGTTCTAATTTGAGTTTCTACAGATGGTTCAAGTCACAGAAATGTCTTTCTTCTGGAAGTCAGATTTGTTTAAGAACCACATACTTGCCATTCCTATATGTTAATATTGCAGAGATTTGTGAAAGGAGTTTAGCAATGTTTCTCCATGAAGTCACATAATATACGTTTGTGTTTACATAATATTTTTAAATAATACCATAATAAGCAAACTGTGCACACACACACACAGAGTAATGTAAATCAGGTATATGAAATGGTTCAATCAAAACCATTTCTTGGAAGATCACTTATCGTTGTCATAGGCACCCAAATCAAAATAGAGGAGCAACAAAGTCTGGAGAAAGCTTGGAAGGAACATGAAATCTGCATTGCCAACAACTGCCATGTGTCTCTGGATCCGAACAAGGTGGGGGAGGGAGAGGGTGTGATGGGGAGACTGGGGAAAAGGAATGCGTTGCAGCTGGACACATAACGGGAAGCTTATATTTGCAGTTTAGTGGCCTTAGAATTTAAAAAGAAAATGCCTGCCTTTGTGTCTCAAAGTGGCAAGGAGAGATAGCAGTGCTCTTTGGGGTAAGCTCTACCAGCTTGTGCTGGCTCACCCCTTTTGAAGAATGCATTCACTCCTTTAGTAACTGGAAATGTTCCCAAGATGTATATAATTTCATGGATGGGAGAACACCAATTTCACAGAACTTAAACGGCAAAACCATGTAGTGCTTAAATTATGCAAAAACAAGCCACGTCCCGGGTGCAAGGGAGGCCTGGGCATAGCGGTCCTTGGGTGTGCTCTCATCTATGTGCAACCGGATGGCGCACAGGGCTTCCCAAAGCATCAACAGAGTGAAAAGGGAAGGGACAAAGGTTCGGGAGAAGCCGAAGAGATTGTGCAAAGTTCACATCTGGAAAGAAGGCTTCGGTTGGTCTGCAAGGCCCCTGGCCGCTGCCTGGTCTGGTTTGAGGCCTACAGGGGGGACAAGACCCTGGGTTTTCAAGAGGCAGGTCTGGGGTGGCTGGAAACCAGCCTGATTACAGGGAGGGGTTTGTTCCTTCACATTCTCTCCATTTCTTCCATGGCAGAAGTGATAGCCCTGCTGCTTCTGCCGTGAGGTTTAAATGAAACAATGCAGATAAGGTACACTGTCCAGGGATTGGCCTTTTCAAAGAATATTTTCATTAATATGTATCACCTTCTATTTTTCAAAAGCCACAGAGAACCTATTTTTTCCCAGGTTGGAATCCACCTAAGTATACAAAAAGCAGAGGAATAGTTAAAACCAAAACCAAAAACAAACAACAACAACAACAGCAAAAGATGAGAAATAACCCACGTAAGAAGAAGACATAGAGCTATTAAACATGGTATTTATAAGAAAATAATATTTATGGAGGCAGAGGATGCATTTGTGATGTAATATAAACACAACAATGCATGAACACTGTTAAAATTATAGGTAGCTAGGAGGGAAAAGAGTGGTAAGGCCAACTTACTCTCTTATACTTTTCTATATATTTTTTAAATGTTCTGCAACGGTCATGTGCTACTTTTGCCTAATTAACAAATGACGTCTGGGCGTGGCTTATTTTTAAAAGCGTTATTTTAAATACCTGACGCTCTTCCTCTTCAGTACTTAATTAAGAGCATTTATTGCCAACGTATCGATCTCCTGTTTTTATTTTCTAATGGTTAATAAGAGGGATAGAACAAAGGAATTGCACAGAATACAAGAAAAGATGGCACGTATTTATTTGGAATCCCTTTCTGTACAATGAGGCCAGGAAGGAAAAGGAAATGGCAAGGAAGGGAGGTTGAAATCTCACCTGAAAGTTTTTACACATCATGAAACTGTAGGCAAGTTATCCAATGTTCCTGAGACTCGGTTTTCCTCATCTGTAAAATGGCACTAATACCACTTGCCACCTAGGTTACCTTGAAGATTCCCTTAAGTAATAACATAAAACGTGTAAGATGGGTCTGGTATTTATACTGCGTACTGAACACATGCCAGCCCCTTTCGCATGAAGCTTTTCTCAAAGGACAGGAAGCAACTAGAGGAGAAATCATGCTTGAAGGGATTTTTCTTCTCCTCCAGCCTTCCATGTTTCAATTACTTTGCTGACCAGTTAATGGTAATTCATTACAGGGGGCTTAGCCATCATGTACAAATTTAAGCTGATCTTTAATTTCTTCCTCCAGGGCTCCAGATCAACTTCTAGGACATTGATAAAGCAGCCTTCCTCTCATCACGACACTGTCCCCTAATCTCACCCACAGAGTCAGCTGGCTTGCTTTTCAAGGACAGAGGGGATCGCAGCCCTAGAAGTAATTGATAGCTCCATGCCTCCATCCACTGCAGCAATTTCGAAGATGGCACAAGCTGATGATGTTTGCAAGACTTAAGTTCAGGGGGTTTGCCTTGGCCAGCAATTGATTGCATCTTGATATTCCCTCTCCTCTGATACTTATACTGGGGGAAAGGATGAAAACATCTGCCCTCAATGGCTGCTCAGGAAAATTACAAAATCAAAAACTATATAAAAGCATACCTGTCTTGCGATCAGCTAATTAAAACAGTGGCCAGCAGCTGGGAGCTTGTTCTTTATCGTACACTGCCATCTACTGGCCACATCGGCCTCTGCACCAAGAACTCGCAGGTTACAGGCACAGGCCCACTAATGGACAGGTGCTTATGCAGGTGTTTAAAATCAGATCTTAAAGTTGAGCCATAAAAAAAGCTAACAACCCCCCGCCCCCAGAAAACCGTAAGGAAATTCAACTATTTTTCATTCATAGCATGCAGACCTGAGGGCTTGTGGTCACCTTAGACCTGATGTGATCCACCTGGTCTGTGCAATTTGCCTACTCACATTCACACCGTATACACACACACACACACACACACACACACACACACACACACACACACACGTATATGTATACGTATATGTACGTGTGTGTGTACATATCTGTGGCTTTGCTAAACCATTCGAAAGTATTTTACCCCCAGATACCTCAGCATGCAGGTCCTAATAGCCTCCTATATAACTACAATTTTATGATCACACTACAGAAAGTACATTATAATTCAAAATTATCATATAATATCTAATATTTACTGTCATATTTAAATGTCACAATGTTCACTAGAGCCTTTTCAAAAAATAACCTCACTTGGGGCGCCTGGGTGACGCAGTCGGTTAAGCGTCCGACTTCAGCCAGGTCACGATCTCGCGCGGTCTGTGAGTTCGAGCCCCGCGTCGGGCTCTGGGCTGATGGCTCAGAGCCTGGAGCCTGTTTCCGATTCTGTGTCTCCCTCTCTCTCTGCCCCTCTCCCGTTCATGCTCTGTCTCTCTCTGTCCCAAAAATAAATAAACGTTGAAAAAAAAATTAAAAAATAACCTCACTGAACACAGCATTCTGTTGGTATGTCTTTTTTGTTTCTTTTAATTTAGAAAAGCCCCCCACCCCGCTTTGTTTTGGCTCTGACTGGTCCACTAACCAGTTGCCCCCCCCTCCCCTTTTTGTTTGTTTGCTTTTGTTAACATTTTAACAAAAGTCCTCTGGGTGGTGTTCAATGAAAAGCAACAACTTGCTAGTTAACTCTTTTGTCATTAAACAAATATCAAGCCAGAGTCTCCAGAATCATTTACTCCCATTCCTAAAGACCGTTCCCTATCGACTGAGAGTTGTCATCACCTCTCACACCTGCTGTCTGGAGCAGAGGACCAGAGCTTGGGCTTGTCAGCTACTTTAGGCCTGATGGGGCCTGCTGGCCTGTGACTCTTAGCTCTCATAGTTATTTTTTTCTTCTTTATTCCTTTCCTTTTCATTTTTTTTTTCCAAACTGTAGTACTTCCCCCTCTCTTATTTTTTCTTTTTGCCTTTATTTTACCTTTTTGTTTGTTAAACCATTTGAAAGTTGTAGAAATTTCACCCCTGAAATACTTTACCACAAATCTATTGGTAATGGAAACATTCTCCCTAACAGTGATTCTCCACCAGAGATAACTTTGCCACCCAGGGGACATGTGGCAGTTTCTGGTGATATTTTCAGTTGTTATAACTTGGGAGGGGGAGTGGATGCTACTGGCATCAAATGGGCAAGGCCCCGGATGCTGCTAAAGATCCTACACAGAACAGACCCCTGACAACAGAGCATAATGTGGTCCAAATGCAAGCAATGCTTTGCCCTGTTCTTAATAACCACAAAATCATTATTAAATACATGAATGATAAGTACCTTAAAACACCATTATTACTAAATACACTTCTAACTTTCCTTTTCCACACAACGTTAACAGTTTTTCCTGTCTTCATAGTTCCACAAAAAGGGGCAATCAGCTGTAAAACCTGGCGGGCAAGCAATTGCGGTAGAAGCAGAAGGGTGCCTCTAGTGGTCAGCTGGAGGACCTGCACCTGATTCAATTCTGCACACGGTGCTTCAGTACCTGAGAACACAGGCAGAAAGCGCAAATTCTGCTGTGCTGCTGTTTGCTGTTTTTATTGTTTTAATGACCCAAGTTCTCCTATACAAATGATACAATTTACGTGCAAGAAAATCCACACTCAAGGCCCAGGGATTTCACTATTGTCCATGGAAAATTTAAAATTTTAAAAAGACCCTAACATTCACTCTTTTGGGCAAAACAGATCTGGAAAAGGGGTACTAGCAAAGAATTCTAAGTTAGACGAATGCTTCATCTTTTTGGATACAAGCTCCAAATTTAGAAGGAATAAAAGGAAAGAAAGAAAGAAAAGAAAAGAAAGAGAAAGGAAAGAAAGGGAAAGGGAAGGGAAGGGAAGGGAAGGGGGAAGGGAGGGGGGGGGGGGGAGGGGAAGGGAAGGAGGAAGAAAAGAGAAGAAGGAAGGAAGGAACTCATATCAAAATTTGCTTTAGGGAACCTACTTTACTTTTTCCAAGCATCATTACAGTGAATTGCACAAGAGACTCAGTAAATGATTACTGGACTGTTCTTCTAAATAACTCACTTTATCTTTAGAACAACTGGGTTGAATAGAAAGGGCAGTTGTCTCTACCTTACATATGTGAGAACTGAGGTACATGTTTATGACACCAATATTATCAGGTGAAAATTGAACATTTAATCCACTGAACCAAGATTCTATTTGTTGGTGAAAACGACTTGATGGGCGGGGAGAGGGAGGTGCTGTGATTCTATGTATGTTATTCATTTCTTTGTTTTTGCTTTGTACTAGTAGGCTAAATTAACAGTAAGTTATTTTAATTCTTTTCTCAACTGACTATACTTGTATATGCCCACCTGTTGGAGACAAAGAAAACATCACAAATCGATCACAGAAGTACTCTGCTAAATCTGATTATACCTCTAAACCCTTTTCAACGTAGTTTGTCAGGCAAATATTACTTGCTGATAAAGATTTGTTAGCAAAATAGATAGCAAAAAATAAAAAAAAAATTAAAGAAAAAATAAACCATGAAAGATTAAAATAAAAATAGACTTCTACTTATTCTGAGACTAGGACCAAAGCCTGAAATTTCTATACACCATGTTAAAAGTTACTATGCCCCAATTATCACAGCATTTATACTGTGATCTTTGGGTGCACCTGGTGGCTCAGTCGCTTGGGCATCTGACTTTGGCTCAGGTCATGACCTCATGTCTGTGGGTTCAAGCCCCGCATCAGGCTCTGGGTGACAGCTCAGAGCCTGGAGCTTGCTTGGATTCTGTTGTCTCCCCCTCTCTCTGTCCCTCCCCTGCTCACACTGTCTCTCTCAAAAAAAATAAAATACAAGGTTAAAAAAAATTTTATACTGTGATCTTTGTATAAGCACTGATTTAATTCTATGCTTACCATAGTAGCTAGAACAGTGGAAGGCGCCCCATTAATGTTTTGACCAGGAAATTTGTAACACTGGAATGCTTGCAGAGTTAAGTGGCCACCTACCAGCCTTTCTGCCTTGGGAAGATGAATCACAAAGACATAAACCATAAGCAGAGCAGTCGCTCTTAGCAAACATGACCTCTACCACCCGTAACAGCCAACTTTGATACTGGAAAAGCAGAATGAGAGGGTCAAGTCAAACACTTTTGTTCTAGAATAGAACCCAACTCACCCTAGCTACTAGGTGGTCAAAGAAGAAGCAAAGAAGGGAAGGATACTAATAATAATGATTCTGCCACTTACTGAGTATATACATATTAAGCACTGTCCTCTTTTAATTATCAACCACAATCCTACATGATGGTTCTTCTATGACTCCATTTTATAGATGAGGACATTGAAGCTCACAGATGTGAATTCATGTCCTCAAAATCACATTGGTAAGAAGCAGCAACACTGGGCTGAACTCCATTATAGTCAGGAATCTAAACTTTTTTTGTTAACGTTTTTATTTATTTTTGAGACAGGGAGAGACAGAGCATGAACAGGGGAGGGTCAGAGAGAGGGAGACACAGAATCTGAAACAGGCCCCAGGCTCTGAGCTGTCAGCACAGAGCCCGACGCGGGGCTGGAACTCACGGACCACGAGATCATGACCTGAGCTGAAGTCGGCTGCTTAACCAACCGAGCTACCCAGGCACCCCAGGAATCTAAACTTTTAATTACCCTGTCTTGCCTCTCAGGCAGATAAAAAATAAATACTGCTTTAATAAACTCTAGGGGAGCATGAAGTAAATCTCAGAAAAATGAAAGAGTTCTGAGAAACTCCTTGAATTGAAAGATGACATGAAAGAAAATAAATAGCTAGAAAGGACGATTTTAAGAAGAAAGTTCTAGTATTTAACCTCTCCCTGATGAGTACACCATTAACAAACAGAACTTGAAAGAGAAAGGAGAGGAAGAAGTGGCATATAAAAAGATTTCACCATTTCCTTCCTCAAAGAACACAATGGAGTCCTTTTGGGTGGTGGGGGTGTGGGTGGTTACTTTGAACTCAGGGGAGCCCACACCTTGTGCAAGCATTTAAAGTGTTTGAGCCAAGGAGATACCTAAAGTATGGTACTCTCTTTCCAATTCATTTGTACCTAGCATAAAAAGATAATCAGACCACCTCTTGTTAGGGATGGGGAAAGCACTGCCCAATTTCCTCTACTGGTATTGTGAGGGACGAGGGCAGAACATCCCAAGAGAGCCACTTTGGCATAAAGACGAGTTTGAGTTAAAAGCAATCGAGACCTAGCAGATTCAGGAATAGCTCTTTAATTCCCCCTCCAACTGCCTAAAAAGAATTTAGATAGAGAGCCTGCTCCAGGAAGAGAGGATAAGCATAGGTAACTACATGATCACACGAACTAGGTGTGGTAGAAAGGGAGGAACCTAGCAAGGCCTGTTTGACCATAGTCTTCTCTTTATACCATTGTTTCTGAGTGGCCCAGGATATACTTGTTTACCAAATATGTACTCTTTTTCATGATTTCTGAGGACTTCATTCCATCCTTTGAAGACTCAGAACCCTGCCCCTTCTTCTTAGTTAAGAATGACACATTTACCTCATTTTGCCTGACTGCCTTTGGAATTTCCATGTCTGTGTGGCTTCCCTGTACATATGCTATTAATTTTTTTTTTTTCTTCTGTGAATCTGTCTCATGTCAATTTGATTCTTAGTGCAACTAGGAGGACTTCAGGGGACAGGTTGTTCTTGATCTCTGATAGTTGCAAAGGATTTCAAGTGCTATATACACATGCCCCTCTGTGACCAGGAAGCATCATTTACAAAAATTGGCCAAGGCTAAGAAGGGAAACTGAGACCAAGAAATGAAGCAAGGCAATGATGTTTGAAACAAGCATATCTCCTTAATGTATCACCAATACAAGACTTCAGTTCATTTACATATCAACTTCACTATTTTCACCTTACCCATAGAATCACCTTTACAATTACTAGGTTATTATGTTTTCTTTAAATTGGCTCTTACACTTCAATAATTTTTTTTAATTTTTTAATGCTTATTTATTTTTGAGAGAGAGACAGAGAATGTGAGTGGGCAAGGGGCAGAGATGCAGGGAGACAAAGAATCTGAAGTAGGCTCCAGGCTCTGAGCTGTCAGCACAGGGCCCGATGTGGGGCTTGAACTCACGAACCAAGAGATCATGACCTGAGCTGAAGTCAGACACTTAACCAACTGAGCCATCCAGGCACCCAATGCTTCAATAAAATTTTAAACACTGCTTTATATCACCACCAAAACTGAAAACCAGTGTACTTTGCCATAAATAGATGGAGACTATCAGAATAAATGGACTGAAAACAGCAATACTCCTCAATTGTTGAATTCTGGCTGGACGGTTTGCCAAAAGTTCTCACTCTATTAAAAAAAATTAGCAAGTGTTAGTAGAGAGGTGTTAGAGACATAATAGCAACACACTGAGATGTTCTCCTGACATTTGAAAGACTGAAATGAGTCTGAAAGGGAAATTATGTTCTTACTCTATGATTCAATTACAGACAGTTTCCAACCTACGATGGTTTGACTTAAAATATTTTTTACTTTAAGAGGGTGTGAAAACAATACGCGTTCAATAGAAACTGTACTTCAAATTCTGAATTTGACTTTTTGCTGGGCTAGTGATCTGTGATTTAATCCTCTCTTGGGAAGCCAGGCAGAGGCTGGAGCCTTAGTTCCCAGTCAGCCACACGACCACAAGAGTAAACAACATTTACACTGATAACCACTCTGTTTTTCACTTTCAGTGCAGTATTCAATCAACCATATGAAACAGTCAATGTTTTATTATAAAATGCACTTTGTCTTAGATGATTCTACCCAACTGTAGGCTAACCTCAGTGTTCAGGGAATGTTTAAGGTAGCCTAGCTAAGTTGTGATGCTTGGTAGGTTAGGTGTATTCCATGCATTTTTGACCTAGAATATTTTCAGTGTATGATAGTTTTCTCGAGATATAAGTCAAGAAAGATGTGTATATTAAATGATAAATCCACAAACCACCCAGAATGACTTCATCTGGAAATGTGGAATGCATAGGACACTTGGAAATACTCCAGAAACCACTAGATCGATCATGCTTCCTTGATAAAATACATAACGAGCCTTATCAAATATTCATGGTCAGAGATTAAGCTGGCAGGCTTAAAGTGGGGGAGATGCTGGCACTTCTTGAAATCAATTTGTTAGAGCCTCTGTTATGAGATCCGTGGAGCTCAAAGGAGTCCCTACATCAGTTCAGTGTACTTTTTGTCTGAGAAGTATTGTTTCCCAAAAGCACATCATTAAGGGGAAATTGAGTATACAACCAATTACCAAAATAAAACTTTTGTTATTGGAAAATCTCTAAAGACATCTCTCAGATCCTTGGTTACTCTTTCAAAGGACAAGATGGTTACACCTGTGCTGCTCAAGTCACATAGAGCACCTGAAATGAGGCCAGCCCAAAGCGAGATGTGAAATGCACACCAGATATTGAAAACGTAGTACAAAAAAAAAAAAGGATATAAAATATCTCCTAAATAATTTCATATTGGTTGCATGTTGAAATGATAATATGACATATAGGTTAAATGAAGTATATTATTAAACTTAATTTCATCTGTTCTTACCTTTTTATTGTGACTATTAGAAAAATGTTAGCATGATATGCGTGGCGTTCATTCTATTTCTACTGGATTACTGCAGAATTAGACGCTCATTATGGTAACTTACTGATGAATCAGTCTAGAGACATTTAAAAATTATTTCCTAAAATCGCAACAGACTATAAAAATAGCCTTTTTAATTTTATGAGGTAAAAGGCGCTGGTAGATATTTTAAAAGCCTTACCATCTCTGTTCAGTCTTCCTCTATATTAATAACCTTTATAATGATGTTGGGAGATAAACAGCTCACTGTCTTTAAAGTTAGAAAATAAGGGGAAAAAAAGACTCCATGGTATAGGTCTGTGGATAAAGTGATCCAACTTTGGAACAGTCCAAACTTGTTCCCTAATCAAAGATATACTTTTAATGAGATTTTACCTTTGATTGAAAATGTAAGGCTATAATGAACCACTCACTGGGTCATTACTCTGCTTCTAGGCTTAATTTTTATTTAATTCTAGTTCCCTGGTGTTTTTCATATGGGGCTCTTAATTTATGCAGGATGTTTAAAACTTTCTTTTTTGGATCTTTTGATGTAGGTAGACTTTTGGGGCAAGAAGTCCATTTTGAACTGAGAGTAACAAAATAAATGTATCTAGTCTCCACAGAAACAGGTCATACACATCTATGTCTTGGCATGCATTTGTATTTATACAGGTAACCAGTCAAACATTGCAACAGGTCCTTGAGTACTGTGAAGTGTGTTGGCAACCCGCAATTTTGCAGCAGCTGTGAACAGGTGAAAAACAAATGGTTTGGGGGGTTAGGTGAACCTCGGTTCCAATTGTCACCCTGCCACCTAACTGTGTGGGCTTGGGACATTTGTTTCCTATTTCCGGAATCCCATTTCATCATCTGAAAAAAAAAGTGTCTACGTTTTTAGTTGGGCATGCAGATTAACTGAATTATGCTTATAAAGCAGTTAGCAAATGGTCCTGTAGGTAGAAAACATTTAGTACTTGAGACTACTTGTTACTGTTTTTGAAGCCTTATCCTCTTCTGGTCCTAGGCCGGAAAATGAGTTCATATCTGCAAAGTGTCCAGGCCTTTTCATCCCCAAAGGCAGCGGTTCAGGTCAGACTCCTTCCACCTCCATCTGAGTTGCTAAGATACCTTTTATTTACTATTGACAGTTTACCTTTGGGCTAGAACCCACCTGACATTAAGTGCTGCAGCTGTAAAATAGGAAGTGCTCAGGACTTTCCAAAATTTGTAGGAAGGTGGGATGGTGTCCTATATCCAATCTACCTTTTGCCAAACCTTCCTGATCATACAGACCTTCCTCAGAACTCTCAAGAACTATAATCTTCACCTTTCGGTCCACTGTTCTCAAGCTTACCTATGCAATTAGTATTAAAAACCTTCCTGCCTGCATTCATGGCTCTCCATAATGTGATCCCAGTTGACCTAGGGAAGATGTAGTGTGTGTTCTCCCCTGGGCCATCTCTTTTCATCTGATTCTGATAACAACCATTCCTGCTCCTCCTCACCTCTCTAGCTTTTCTTCTGAGAAACTTTTTGGGGCTCCCTTTCCTTTTGGAGTTCTCTCCTATTTCCTTTTGAGTCCATGTAGGGCTGACATTGGATGCTCCTGGGACTCAGACCTAGCCAAAGACAGCATTCCATGCCTATGTCCACAGGAACTGGCTCAGCAAGGGACAAAGGAGCCAAACCCTGACCAAACCTAGGACTTTCTCATGAAATTGGTCAAAGGTAAATCTGGAATTAATCTTCTGGGGCCATTTTGCTCCAGATAGCCAGATAACTCCTGGATTTACAGATGTGGAAGTATATTACCTTTCCAAGGCTGCTATAACAAATCACCACAACCTGGATGGCTTATAAAAACAGAAATATATTATCGCACAGTTATGGAAACTAGAAGTCTGAAATAAGGTATCCATAACCCCATGTTTCCTTTGAAGGTTACAGGGAAGAATGTTTCCTTGTCTCTCCTTGTTTCTGGTAGTTGCCAGCAATCCTTGTCATTCTTTGCCTGGTAGCTATGTCTCCCTATCTCTGCCTCCATCATCATATTGCCTCTACCCTCGGTGTGTGTTTCTATATCCAAATCTCCTTCTCCTTTCTTTACAAAAACACCAGCCCTTGGATTAGGACCTTGTCCCACAATCCAGTATGACCTTATTTTAACCTAATTGCATCTCCAAAGATCATATTTCCAAATAAGGTCACATTTGCAGCTACAAGGTGTTGGAACTTCTAACATACTTTTTGGAGGTCATTATTCAACCCATTAGAGGGAGTTAATCAATTACATTTTTTCGCTTCAGCCAATTTGAACTGTATTTCTGTTATAGTCAAGAGATAGCTGAATTTCTGACATCTTTCCTATAATAATCCCACAGTGCTATTTCTTAACTATGTCTCTAAAGGAAAGAATTCTTTCTATACTGTTTCTCCTTTCCTAGATCCCCTTTCTTTTGTTCTCTATTTATACAGATGATTTCCAGCTTGGCTAGTATTGGAGGGTCCACCTGATATGGCACTTCTTCCAGCAAGTGTTTGTTTTCTCCTACAGATGTCTAAAACTAGTTTTCCCTCCATTACTGACTTGACTATTCTCATTCTCTGTCCAGAGTTGAATTCAGGCTTTTTATGTGAACATATGTACCTCATCTCCTCAAGTGACCATAAACATCTCTCTGCATATTCACTCAAAGCCTTTCTCCACCATAGGCACTCTGCTGGATGAGCAACACCTAACACCCCTGTCTGCACAGTAGGTCAGCCCCACATTTCACACTTGTTTGTGCTTAATACATCTCTGACTGATGCATATTTTGTGCTTTGTACAGGGATGTGCATGATGTTTGAGGGTCAGAGAGTGGATGGAAAAGAGACAGAGCAAAGGTGGAAAGGAGATCAGGTAAGAGGGTGGAGGCCAGAAAGCAATCAGCCAGGGAATTTTAGACTGGTGATCAGCTGGAAGTTGTGCTCTGTGTGGTGCAGACAACTGTTGCTTTTACCAAACCAATACCCATTCCACTCTGTACGAAGCACTATAGTTTTCTCTTTGGGAAAGAACTACCCTTCCCCTATTATGATTCCACATTGTTGGTGTTGGACTAGTTTCATCTCAGTGAGGAGGTGATTACTCAGGAGGTAAGGGCATCCACCAAGTCAAATCAAGGAAAGTAGTAAAGCAGAGTTAAGAGATGGAGAAGGTTTCCTGAGGAATCATTTGAAAACCTAGATCCAGGTGTACCTGGAGTCAGTACATTAATTTTGAATTTCTGAGAAACTCTGTGTTTCAATGACCCCAGTATTTCCAGTGATTCATGTAAAGAAATTAAATATAAAATGACTATCTACTTCTACCTAATGCCACTTTAGCCTCCAATCCTCAGATGAGTCACGCCTACTGTCTTTAACCTTGAATGTGATTAATAACTATTAGATAGCTTCACTGAGTCCAAATAATATCACACGTCTGATAGACTTCATAAGGAAACAAATGATCAAACAATTAAAAAGCACCTGTTTGATATTGATACTTGACAGTTACCATCATCTCTATTTAGTAATCTCAGCAGTTTTAAAGACAACTTGGAATGTAAGAAGATAGTAAAAATGTTAAATGACACATGATGGCTTTAATAATTCTTAAAATTATTAGTATAGGCTGATAAACAAAGGGCTCCAACTTGTTTGGAAGAGTGGTCCTTGACTGGTATCCATCCATGAGCAAGGTGAAACAGGAAATTGAAGTCATTTCTGTGATAACCCCACCAAAATGGACATCTAATAAAATACATACATACATCCCCAACGTAAGAGCTGGAATAGATCAGATTTAAATGGACAGTTATGTTTTGGGGCTTCTTGGTGGCTCAGTGAGTTAAGCATGTGACTCTTGATATCAGCTCAGGTCTTGATCTCAGGGACGCATTTTTGATGACTTTATTCAAAAATAAATTCTAACCTAGGGGCGCCTGGATAGCTCAGTCCTTTAAGCTTCTAACTTGGGCTGAGGTCATGATCTCACTGTTCGTGAGGTCAAGCCCCGTGTAGGACCCTGTGCTGACAGCTCAGAGCCAGGGGCCTGCTTCGGATTCTGTGTCTCCCTCTCTCACTACCCCTCCTCTTCTCCTGCTTTGTCTCTCTCTGTCTCTCTCTCTCAAAAATAAATAAACTTAACAAAAAATTTTTTTAATTTATAAAATAAATAAATAAATAAATAAATAAATAAATAAATAAATAAATTCTAACCTATAATAGACCAAAAAATAAGCCAATTAAAGGGATAAAAATTCAATATAACACATGCACATGTTTGTGCATGCCTCTGCATATGTGAATTTGCACGTGTGAGAATGTTTTCCCCACTCGACCTTTGGATTCTGTTGCTACTGCATCAAGTCCCATCAAAAATTATTTCAGCACTCCAGCCGCTAAGATGGATGGTATAATCCCTGGGTTTTCTGACCTTGATCAACATGAAGAAATTTTCAGCTGAACTGTGCAAAAGTTCTGGGACAACATAAATCACATTTGGACAGGACATGCTTTCTATCTAAAGTGTCGTAAAGTCACCCAATCACATATCAAGAAGTGGTATAATAAAACACACCAAGTGAAGAGGAAAAAAAATTAATTAACACTCACACCACTCATCACAAAAGAAGCCGATGGGCATTTTTTTTTTTATTTGAGAAGAGATGACAGAACTATCCTAGAAAACTAGCTGTGCATTTAATTGTTTCCTAAATGAATTTTAATTCATAGTTGAAAGAAGTATCACTAAAAATTACACAAAAAATAGCCTTGCTTTTTTTGAGTAAAATAAATGACAAATGAAAGTAACAGCTATAATTAATAGTATTAAAATGTAAGCAAGTCAGCCCCAATTAATACATAATGCAAGGAGATGACAGATATCTTGTAGATAAATCACACTTTTAAAATTGAGGTTTCAAAAGCATAACCCTACCTGAGGCTGAAGTCAGGTAACTTATGACCAGAAGTAACCGAAGAGAAAAGGCTTCTCAAGGGCCTAGGAAAAGTGAAGCTATATGTGTCTAGCATAAGGCTCTTATGTACTAAATTGTGTTTAAGCCATGCACCATCTATAAACATACCAGTGGCTTCACGGACTGAAAATCTGTAACATAACAAGAAAAACAGGTGCTCAAAAGTAAAGACCAAACAGAGAATGAAACAGAAGCATGAAGTGCCTGTCTTCTCTTCATCTTTGGGCTTAAATGTGAAGCATTGAGGGTTGTTTCACTTATCAGTTGCCAGATTCAACTTTCAGTGCCAGGAACCACCTTTTTCTGGCACACACACTGTAACTCCCCCTCCTTCACCCTTTTTAGGCATCACTAATCAAACGTGCACTCTTTCTGTAAATCCCAGGGCTCAGACTCCTCATCAACACAGCACTCTGTACAGACACTATCAATCAATCTGAATTAATGCCAGAAATTAAACCTGTTTCCATTCACTGGCCTACACTTGTAGGTAGGCTTTCCAACCCTCTCTATGCACCCTCAACCAGATTCATAAGTGCATGCAGGATACACAGAGTCTTCGACTGGTAACTGGGGACCTGGTATCTAGTTTTATCTTTCCTATTTACTTAGCTATGTACTTAACTGGTCCTACCAGTTTTACTTAACTTCTCTCATCCCACTGGAGATTCAAGAAAATGACACCACAGCTAAAGAAGACAACAAAACAACAAAAGCATATGGCAGAATGCAACAGGGTAGCCTGCATTTCTTGAAGGCATATCATCTGCATAGCCAGGATGCTGAGTACCCTAAGTAAATTAGCTCACTGGGTCCCACAGTCACCCCCAGAAAGTATCTACTCTATTTCTCTCCATTTTACAGGAGATCATGAGCATCTGCAAGGTTAAGTAACCAGGAAGTAGCCTGGCTGGGGTTCAGACCCAGGCCTTTGAGAATCCTGAGCTAAAGCTCTTAGCCAGTCTGTTATGCCGTGATTCTTTAGACTGGCTTCCCAAAGCCAACATCAAGGCTGACGGGAGGGTGTTTCAGGCAAATGGCCTGATCCACCTCAAGAGCTTTTCACTGCGCTCTATGTGTTATATCTTTGCCCACGGTACTGCTGAATGTGCCCAGCACCCCTCATCATCTGTCGTTTGGGTTTCTAACCCATCAGAGGCTAATTTAACTCCACACGGCATCCATTTTAGAAGCTCTTCCAGTTTTTCTGTGCCTTCCCCCATCCCCCAGCCCACCACTACCTTCAAATTTCCCTAAAATAAATGAAAGAGGAAAGGATGACTAACATGTCATTTTCAAAGTTCAGAAAAAGAGAAGGCATCAGCTAACCTGCAGATAAAATATAAAAGGCAGGTGCAGAGACCCATCCTAGAGTAAGGAACTCTTGTCTACAAAAATAACTCTCAGTCATGCAGAGAAGTGAAGCAGTGACTGGAACCTGAGCATTTTGATCATTCCAAAAAGCAGACACATTGAGGACCTCAAGATAATACTTAAGGACGACTGATTAAGAGGAAATTAAATGAGAGATGCATCACAGAATTCCATTTAAAATTGGCCCAAGGTATTCCTATTCCTTCGAGGACTTTGCTACAATAATTCTCAAAATCAGAGCAACCATTTACTTGTGTGCCAGGAACTGAGCATGCTGGGCAGTGAGGACCATTTATTTGTTTTCTCCTGTGTAGCATCCTTGGCAGAAGTAGCATAGTCAGTGGTTAAGAATCAAAGGCAGATCACCTGAGTTGGAATCCACCCTATACTTACTACTTGTTAGCTAAGTCCTCCTTCCCTCAGTTTTCTCATCTGCAAAATGGGGATAAATATTGTACCTATTTTAAAGAATCTTTATAAAGATTCAATAATAGAATGCACATAAAGTGGTAAAAACAGAGTCCAGTATATAGTAAGTGCTCAACGCATCTGAGGTCTATTACTTATCTGCATTTTCTCTTCTGGAAAAACAATCAGTCAAGGTTTCCTTTGGGGACTATACTCTGCCATACTCCATTTACGTCATTCATCTGGGGCCCATCCTACTTCCGGTTGTGGATGAAAGCAGACAGACTAGCTGAGTACTGCTTTCCGTAACTAAGTGACTCAGGTTAAGCCAATGACTATCATCCCCGGCATTTGTACCGAAACCACTGGAGAGGAAGCCCTCTCTTTCCGCAGGTAGAATTTAAGCCTGTAGCTAGTGATTCCCTTTTCTTTTCTACCACATTTGTATTTAAATACCACAATCCAACTAAACCAGAAGATAGCCTAATTTTGCTGTTATGTGACCTAACAGGCTGTCTTTTCTTTTTAATCTTTAAGCTGGTCCAAATTGGTTTTCTCTTGTGCCATCGAAGATGTCATAATACAGCCCACAAGAACACTATATGGCACGCTTATCTATCCCCATTTTATAGGTGGTATGACTGTGGATCAGAAAGCTAATGTGGCTTTCCCAAGGTCTTATAACTAACAACCAAGGGCAGAACTAGGATTCAAACCCAGATCTGCTCCCCAAACTGTTTTCTACCATATTACATTGTTTTTTTGAAATAAATCATGTAGAAGTGAACAAAAATGTCAAAGATTTCTTGGCAGCAACCAATTTTGGGGGAGAGGGAGTCCTCTCCAAAGTTGACTTCCATCCCCTGTCTGAGGTTCTGGGCACATAATTCCAGACCCTGGCATTTATCTTCTCTACTTTTGGCTAGTCCCCAAGTCTAAGTAGAAATGATGTGGAGTCTGGCTTTTGATGGGCTACATGTACAGCTCTCTGTCAGAATGTCCCAGGATAAGATGGGGTCTGTTGTGGTATACACACCAAATCTCATGAACATCTCAGCAGAAGGCAAATCTATACATGTGGGTTGCTTTGCCAATGCTAGATGACACCATTCTTTGGTAGGATATGGTGGCAGCAAGACTACAATGCTGCCCCAAACACAGCCAAACCACAGGCTGGGTAGTGGCTGTGGACTCATCTGGAAGGAGAGCCTTGCTTGATAGGAATGATGGCTAATAGTGTGAAGAAGATTCAGGGTCTTGAGGAATTTGCATGACAAGAAGAATGTAATGCCCAGAGAAAGGGTAAGCAAAGCAGACAATAGCTTTGCTGGTGTTAGATGACCCCACCCTACTCTTTGGCCAGAGATAGTGGGGCCAGAGGTGACCTGCTGGAGGTTTTAGGGGTCAAGCATAAGCTGTGGACAAGTAGACACTATAGGCAATGGGGGAGTCTTCGTGTATCTGATTATTTCACACCATCAAATCACATTCCATGTAAGACGGATTTCATTCTGTGACGCAGGACAAAGCACTCACTCTCAGATTTGCAAGGCCATAGGTGGCTTGGCCCTTGCTCACTTCCTGCCTCATCTCAAGCCACACACCTCTGTTCAGTCCCTGAGTCAAGCCATGTTTCTTCATCCAGACTTCCATCTTTGAACGCCACCCAGGAGTCTCTCCCCCTCTCCCTGCCTTCAATTGTAACTCAAATATCATTGCTCAGGGATGCTTTAATTTCCATTTCCACCGCTTTGGGGAATCTTGGAGCATCTCCCCATGTAATGCATACACATCATGAGCCTTAAACAACATTTGGAGCAGAATAGAAATCCAATCCCCAGACAAATCCTGAGTCTCACCAAATGGCACTCACTGCAATCTTTGCCCTTGTCCTCCTTGAGTATCTCATTTCAGTCTTAAATGAGGAACTCGTCCATGAATACTTCCCATTCCAGGGAGAGGCCCTCAGAGTAAGGAGGACACCTTCCCCTCTGTCTTTGTTCTGCCTGTCAGAGCCCAGAGGACTACTCCACCCCTAGCCCCACAGCAAGAGAACAGTACGAATAGAAAACCAACTCTGATGACTGCTTTGTGCTCATTTTCAACCTCACTGCCATCTAAGCCTCTGAAATCCAGGAGATTCATTTCTTGTCCATGTCAATCAACTCCTTCACTTCTCATGATGGCCAGATGGATGCAAATATGTAAGGTGGCCAGCCTCTGGCATGTCCCTGGATGGAGCTGCCCATGACCTGGGGTCAAAGTTGCCAAACCACATGGATAGGTCTGATGAACTCTCCCCAAATCCAGACCTTCCTCTCATCTCCTGTGTGGTTCTAGCTCAGACTCATGCCCTCTCATCTGCATTCCAGCCTGGACTCCTGATTCCGTCCTTGCCCCCAGCCAGTCTTCCTTACAAAGTTTGAAAATTCCCAAATGCAAACCCAAATCTCTCTCTGATTGCAAACACACCGTCTGAAAACAGTTCCTTAAAATCCAGTTATTTGCAATCCTTATATACAATTTTTCAACATCCATCTGATTTTCATTAAATCCACTCAGTTGTTTTGTTCTTAATGAATATGTTATAATTATAAAAGACAGTCTTAGGCAGAATTATTTATTTATTATCTATTTATTTATTTAGAGCATGAGCGGGGGAGAGGGGCAGAAGGAGAGAGAGAGAGAGAGAGAGAGAGAGAGAGAGAGAGAGAGAGAGAATCTGAAGCAGGCTCCACACCCAGCTTGGAGCCTGATGTGGGGCTCAATCCCACGACCCTGGTGGGATCATGACCTGAGCCAAAATCAAGAGGCAGATGCTCAACCAACTGAGCCACCCAGGTGCCCCTTAAACAGAATTTTTTAAAAGAAAATTGTATACTGAAGTAAATGGAAAGGACAGTATCCTTTGTCATACACAGAATGCAAGCCTACCTCAAAAGTAAAATAATGCTACCTTGGGGTTTGTTATGAATGAAACAAAACACCAACCAATTTACACCTCCTTGGTGCAATCCCAAGGTCTGAAAAATAACCAAAAGAGTAACTTCAACACTCCTTCACTGAGATGATGCCATGTCCATGAGCCACTTGGAGGTGTTTCATTTATCATCTGAAGTCTGACTCCTGTATTTAGCAATACTGGCCCCAGAAAATGCGGTCCTTTTCCACCACACATCTTCAGAAAGAGGACATCTGGCTGGAAACCCAGCACCAGTATGTCTGAGCGCTGGCTGGCCTCACCTTGCTCGAGGCAAAGCCTTCATCGTCATTGCATCCCTGCACTTAACCACAGCCAGACACTGGCTGCATCTGTGTGCTCTGGCCCCTCTCCCTGTTTCCTTAGGACTTCCTCTTTGGCAAGTTAGTCACACAAAGTTTCCAGTACCTCTTTGGTTCCATACACCTCTGGCTTCCTGCCCTCCCTTACTCTCCCCTTCCATTGGGAGGAGCGACTGATGCAAAGCTCTGATCCACCAGCAAGGCAAATAATACCCTCCATAATCTTCTACCCCTCACTGCCTCAGTCTCCCCTCCCACCACTCTCAGACATGCACACTAGGCCTGGACCTACCTGAAACATGCCACATTCTTTGACGCCTCTGTCTTTGCCTGATGGGTTCCCTCTGCCAGGAGGGCCTTCAACAGACTCCATCTCCAGAATTATGCACATAAGTGCTCCTCCGAATCCACTGAGATGTAGCTTATAGGTCTCAAGCCTTCTGCATCTCTTAAATCTTTTCTGCATATGTGTTTTACTTGGCTTGCATGGTGTTTTAAAAATCAGTAGCCTTCCATTAAAATCCATATTTCCAGACTGGCTGAGAAAAATGGCAAAACTAAACATATATTCCACATGGCAACAGGTAGCTGTATCACAGCTCCTGTATATGTCCCCAGCACTTCATTTTACCCCACAACAGGATTCCTGCCTGGACCCGGCAGACGGCTGAGTTTATTTCTTGACTGAGGCCAAGCATCTTTTCTTGGGTAAAATATTCCCCAAGTCTACTAGGTCCCGTTGGTTGTCCCTTTCTGTGAGCCTCCATAACACTCTCTGGGGACTTGTCTTTTTTTAAAGAGATTTAATTATAAATGACATGTGACGCCTGTAGGTGCAGATATTAGCAAAACAAAAGTAAGAGTAGATACAGTTGACTGTACTCTTATTTTGTGCCAGGCATTCTATACACTGCCTTATGGTATTATCAACTCCTCAAACCAAATTTTCAAGTGAATTTTATCATCTTTAATTCACAGACAGACAAACGAAGACTGAGACGAGGTAAGAGAGCTTCTCAAGGTCACAGTGCTGCTAAGTAGTACTGGGATTAAAACCCAGGACTTTCAGGCCCCAAAACCTATGGTTTTCACTACCACACTATGTTTACTCCCGTGTTGTGAGCACAGGATTTCTAATCCTTGCATATACCCTGGTAGAAATACAAAAGCTAAAACTGAACCACATCTATTGGAAAGAGAAGCCAAAAGTACACTTTTGGTGCTGTTTTCTCTTGTCCTCAAGACCAGAATTAGTCCTGGCATCCCCACCGCCAGGTGCCAATGACTCAGGAGAGGGTCGGGGCTGACAAGGCTATGTTAAGTCTCTACGGCAAGTCTCTACTAGCCTTTGACAAAAGGGGCTAAAAACGTGAGGGATGAAAGGTTGCCCCAAATTGAAAGTCAGATTATGTCTGTTGGCAATGGATGAAGATACCATTCTGGGCACAAATTCATCTGTTGGAAAGCACAAGTCTCTGACAAATTTAATTCTCATGTTTGTGTATTTTTGAGAGTCTAGCATTAGTCTAGCGTTAGTTAGAGCTAAGAGCATAGCCTCGGCAGTAAGAATCTTTGAGTTCAAATCCTGGCCTCTGCAGTCACTTGACCTCGGGCAAGTCACTTAAGCTCTTCCATTTTTTGACGTGTGTAATGAGGGTAATGTCGGTCCCTGCTACACAAGGTACAGGAAGAATTGGAGGCACTTATGAGTCTTGATCCAGGGTAAGTATCGTAAAAGGGAAAAGTCCGAAAGCTCAGGGTTCAGCCAGGTAGACGGCATCTACTATGAATCCCTATCACAGCTCCAACTGGATCCAATCTGAAAGTCGCTCTAACTTTGAAAACAGCTCAAACTTCCTTCCATGCAATTTCATAGCAGATCTGAAACTGTTTAGCTGCACCAGCCCAGGCGATAAGTGAAGAGAGGAAGGCCTGTCTGTGTTTATAGCCTTTGACAAATGGGCTCTCATCTCCTCCTGACAGATTCTACCCCCAGCTGATCCATCCACCTCTTCTGCCGTCACCTGAATCACGGTCTTCATAATAGTACTGAAATTCAGATGGATTTCACACCACAAATAAAAATGAATTTAAATGCCTCAGCTCCCCACCAGCAACACGGGTACTGTAAATGTCAAACACACACGGTTTTGCAAGGCCAGACGGCGGCTCCGAGTGATGGGTTACCTTGTGTCACCTTTGCTAAATCTGCATTAGCTCTGTGGCATTCACCTGTGGGAGGAAACAATCTGAGCTCTGCTTCCCACTTAAGGGTGAAAAATGCTGCCAGCCCTTGAGAGCTCCCTGTGACAGCCTTCTGGGTGATGCTAAGAAATGGCCAGAAAGCCATCTACATGCAGGTCTATTCACAGGGGCTCTGCTAATTGGTGGGCTTGCAAGAAAAAGGGAAATGTAAAACAGGAGGCACACCCGAGTACACACTGTGAATCTCTCCACACACAACCAGGCAGGGTTCTCCTTGCCAATGTCTGCCGATGGAACATATGCATCTGGGATAGAGAAAAATAGACACACAGGAGAGAAAAACGATTCTCTCATTGGGTCAATGCTGTCAGGTGGAACCAGCCTGCGTGCAGACCCGAAGAGCAAAGTTACTTCTCTTCATTAGGATGAGGGCTCTATCTCTTGCAATTCAGCATTTATCTCCCATCATTATACCTGGTCTGGGATTCAATCAGTTCAAAAATGATTCAGCTCAAGGTGAACGTCCCTACCAAATAGGATGGGGTGTGCAACTGGAGGGGGCAGGAGGGAGAGACCCTATTAGACTCTACAGCAAAGGTGAGATCTTGTTCTCAGAAATTCTTCTATCCAGAAGGGACTCAACCATACACGAATGTGCAGGTGTAAGCACACAGATACATCCACAGATAGAGTATACACTGAAGAGAGGCAGACAGGAAGGAAAAGTGAAAAGAAAATGAAAAAAGGAAAAAAAAAAAAAACAGTGTTCTTAAACATGCACCGAGTCCTACCGACATTAGGTTAAGCTTTCTTAACTAAAGGAAATGGAGCTTTAAAGATATCACTGCTGGTTTCCCTTCAGAGCACTCAGCGATTCGTAAAAACCCACCCGGGCCAAGGGGCTGTGTCTTCAGAGGCAGGCTGACTTATTATGGCACCTCTGTCATCTCTTGTCACTTCAATTCCACTTTATCAAATTACTGATTTTGCCAGAAGCATTCGGATTAAATGGAGAGGGGTGCGCACACACACGCAGGACTGAGTGTCATCGCTTCAATGGTGAAATTTCATAATTATACGTCAGGGTGACAGACGTTCCAGAGTGCATTCGAGAGACTGGATGAAGATCACTCCAGATGCCACGGCCGCTGTCTCCCTGCATGCCCTCGCACCATATCACGGTACGCGGGGGTGGGACTGGCACTCTTCAGTGGAGGGCGGGACACTGCCCCTCTGGGATGGCTAGGGTTGACATTTCCATTAGGAGGCAAGACCCTGATGTAAAGAGCCTCCCCCAATACCTCACCCCCACTCCCAACCACATTAGGCGACCCAGAGAAGCTACTGCCCAAATGTAAGAATCAGCCCAAAAATAAACTGGAAAAGAATTGGAGAGGAAGAAAAGTTTTCCTTTCAAACAGAGCGAATAAAAAATCCTTAGAAAATAAGACGATCAAACTGGAAGGAGTCATTACAACTGTTGCTTTGCCAGGAGTCATCACCAATTAACTGCGGCAAAAGGGGTGTGGTTAATTCATGTATCATCCTTCATGAGCACTCATGTTTGGAAAACAACAGGTGAACCTGTTTAGAGATGAGGCTTTATCTAAAGTGCCTGACTCAACCCCACAGGCTATGACAAAGCATAGAAATGCGTGTGTGTGTGTGTGTTTGTGTGTGTGTGCACATGTGTTACTGTTTTCTGAAAACAGTTGAAGCCATGTACAGAATGATCACATACGGCTTTTCCCCACCAGTCGGATCCACAGACTTGGGAGATCCTTATCACCATGATGTATGAACCAGTGGTAGTTTGGCTAGGTAGAATGGAGCTATGTGGCCAGCTTTCACTGCCCAGAGATTATCCTGGCTGCTCATTTATCTTGCTGGTGATGGAGCTGATATTGTTTTAACAGCATCAGGTCTCCTGGTATCTTTCAAACACTACTGGCAAAGAAGGTACCAAAAAAAATAATACTCAACAGAAACATGCTTATGAATTCTACAAAAGTCCAAGGGAAGTAGAAACAACCTGAACGTAGGAAGCAGGGCAAGAGACATGCTTTCACTGTGATGTGGGCAGAGTGGCTGGGGCAGATCACTGGCGGTACGACCAGTAGGAACAGATGAGAAAAGACTGTAGACACATGTTCAGCCTACGTTCCATTTGTCCAACTCACAAAATACACACCCGCAAGAATGCCGACACGCAAACAACACAGGGGATGCAAATATGAGTAGAAATGCCTTTGTCTGCAAATGAGAGCGACCCAAACCTGGAAAGGAGCTGAAGATCAGGCAGAGAGAATCTCAGCTACCGTATCATTATTCCTTTCAACACGAAGAGATTAACACTCCTTAAAATAATGCACCGTAATTGCGTTTTATTTAAAAGCAAATTTTGTTTTGAGGAGTGCTCAACCACCTTATTAATCAGCAGATGACTGAGCTATCACCAAATCAGGGCTGAAAACCTCTGCTTGACATAATACCTGCATTCGACAATAATGGTACAGTTGCACAGAGAAACATCTTTCAAAATTGTGGAACGATGTCAAAAGTAGCTGGGAGATATGTACCCTCAATTCACTTATTTGACCTCTTTGGATCCAAGGCATTAAAGGCAAAATTTGATCTGCTTGGATGCGCTTTACCAGGGAAACATCTGTGAACTCTTGTCAATAAGGACAGACTGTGGAGAACAATTGTCTAACAGCTGTTTTTCCTGAGGGGATCCACACCAAGTATAACAGGAAGATGAATGGGGGTTGGGGTGACTCTGAAAATGTAGGAAATGACCTCCCCTCCCTGCCCCCCAAAAACATCTCACATAAATAGATTTATGTGATAGAAAGTAGCCGCTCATGTAAATGTGTCATGATGGAAAGAAACTGAGGCAGCCTCTCTTTCAATGTGTATAAAAACCAAATGTAGGGACACAGCTTGGAAAGTCCAATATTTTATATTTTATCTCATATGTAATATTATAATCATCAATGATGTTCAACAACAATGTGAAATGAGTTAAGGATAAATGAGCTATGAGAAGCATATGACTAAAATAAAAACCGGCACCAAGTTTTTTAATACTTAATTATGTAATGTACTCTTCATTGAAGCCATTGGAGATAACAGAGATCGCAAAGAAAAAAAAAGACGAATCTTTTAAAGTATGACTGTCTTTAAGTGTCTAATATCAGTACATGAATCACCTTTGCAAACCACTGTCCAGCCTTTAAACACTTGGGTTTATATCATAGAGTTCTTGTTTTTTTGGGGAACCAAAAAGATGAAAAATACTGACTTACCTTTCTGTCCTCTATTTCCACACAGGTATTGCAGTCTGCTTTGATATCCTGAGATGGTGAGAAAAGAAAGAGAAAGAACAGGAATCAGACTTATGGTCAAGGAACATTCAGCAGTGTCGTTGAAATGCCCTTTAAAATAATAAAAAAACCCACGCTCCTAATGGTTGTTTCTCGAGCCATTGCTCTTTATAGCCCTTTTAAGAAGTATATGCCCTGGTGTTTGCATTAGAGACATATGGATGTCATAACTAAGCTTCATTACATGCAGATGTGGGGTGAAGGCAAAAGCTATGGATCAGAGGCCACAACAAAGAGAAGCTGATGGCTCATAAAATAATATGCCCCCCCCCAATACCTTTATTCACATCAGCAGGAACTGCCCTCAACTCTCTCATTCCAGATTTAGGATATTCAAACCTACCTTCCTTCAACACAAAACCATCACCATCTATTTTTTTTATCTTTCTGTCTGTCCAGCTATCCACCCTGTCATCCATTCATCATCCATCCATCCATTTATCCATGCATCCATGGTTCCTTCCTTCCATCCATCTGTATTGTACATATACTTTTTTATGCACTTTTTCATGTTGCTCTGGAATGTAAAGATGAAAAAAAAAAAAACATGGTTTCTACTCTCAAGGAATTTACCAGTTAGATAAAATGTCTCCCCCACCCCACATATGTAATTGTAATATTCATTCACTAATGCATTCAGAAGATAAACATTCAGCACCCTTGCTCTAGGAAATGAAGACTCAATGACATACAAAACACATGGAAAGTCCTGCCCTGGAGAGGCTTACATTCTGCTACAAGAGAAAGGCAATAAAAAAGAAACATCAATAAATGGTATTTTATAAGAGGATACGTACTATGAAGAAAAATAAAGCATGGAAAAAGGAATGGAAATGTAAGGATGGGGGAATAAAATTTTAAATTTAAAGAGAAGTGGCAGGGGCATCCTGGTGGCTCAGGAGGTTGAGCAACTGAATTGGGCTCCAGTCAGGATCTCACAGTTCATGACATTGAGCCCCACGTGGGGCTCTGCACTGACATCTCAGAGCCAGCTTGGGATTCTGTCTCCCTCTCTCTCCTCCCCTCCTCAGTACACACACACACACACACACACACACACACACACACACACACACTCTCTCTCTCTCTCTCTCTCCCTCTCAAATAAATGAATAAATAAATAAATAAACAAAACAAACATTAAAAAAATATTTTTAAGAGAAGTGGCAACTGAGCAAAGGCTTGACGGAAGTTAGGGGATGAGCCTGCTCCTGGGGAAAGAGCATATCAGGCAAGGGAGAGCAAGTGCCAAGTATAGGACACAGTTAAGCTACAGGAAGGAGGAAGGAAGACTCGGGACAGGAGAGAAATTTATTAGGAAAATAGTGGGAGATGAGATCTGAGGAGGACATTGGGCTTTATTCTGAAAGTAGTGAGGAACCACTCAAGTTTTATCGTGTTGTATCTTGTGGCAAAATACACGTAACACTTACTATTTTGACCATTCAAAGTGTTTAGTGGTTTAGTGGCATGAAGCGCTTTCATGTTGTCGTGTAAACATCCCCACCCTCCATCTGTAGAACTTCTTCATCCTCCAATTGAAACCCTACTCCCATTAAACACTAAGTCCCCACTCCTCCCGCCCCCAGTCCTTGGCGGCCTCAGTGCTACTTTCTTTCTCTGTGGGTGTGACTACTCTAGGTACCTCATAGGGTCAGTCTGCTACGTCGGCCACAACGAAAGACCACAGATTGGGCGACTTTAATAAAAGAAATCTATTTTTTTTTTTTTCACAATTCCAGAGGTCACAAGTCCAGAATCGAGATGCTGTCAGGGTTTGTTTCTGGTAAGAACTCTCTGGCTTGTAGATGGCCACCTCCTGACTGTGCCCTCATGTGGTCTCTTCTCTATATGCAAGGAGAGAGATCTCTGGCATTCCTTCCTCTTCTTATAAGGACATGAGTGCCATCAAGCTAGGACCCTATGACCTTTTAAATCTCCATTATCTTCCTAAAGGCCCTATATCTAAAAACAGTCACATTGGGGGTTGGAGCCTCAACATATGAATTTGGGAATAGGGTACAATTCAGTGTATAACACTCATATTAGAGGGATCATACAGTGTCTGTACTTTTGTGTCTGGCTTATTTCATCTGGCATGTCTTCATCTAAGACTCAGCCATATAGTAGCAGATATCAGAATTTCATTCCTCTTTAAGGATGAAGAATATTCTATTCTATGTACACATTACATTTTGTTGACCCATTCATCCATGGATGGTTGTTTCCACCTTTTGGCTACGATGAATAATGAACATGGGTGTTCAAGTCCTTGTTTTCAATTCTTTCACATATATACCCAGAGGTGGAAGCTGGATGGAGTCCACAGGTGTCTTAAAGGATTGGAGGTGGAATATGAGAGAAAGACATAGGCCACGAACCATTCCAAGGCCACTCCATTCTAGAATGGAGATGGGGGGCTATGGGTAGCAGAATGGTGTAGGGGTCTTCAAACAATAATGGCTTGGGGGTAAGTTAAATCTATAGAAATATTTATTCTCTCATTGATAAGTACTTTGGTCTATTCTGCTGATGCATCCTTGGGAGAAAGTTGATTAAGTGGAAGGCCATTACCATGGTGATTTTATATTAAGCACAAGAAATTCTAGATCTGTATGAATCAAGAATGGAACCTAAGGAGACAATATCATAAGGTGAAGTTCTTGTTTTTTGTCATTTGTGGGGGTTTTTTGTTTTTGGGTTTTTTTTTATTGTTTGTTTGCTGGTTATTTTTATGTAACAGACTGTTTCAATATCTGTAAAATGGGACTGAAACAGTGAACAATGATTGAATGACTCCTTGGTGCCCAGAACTGGGCAGGTGTTTTTCATACTTGTCTCTAAGCTGCCCACAACCAAGCAAGGTTGGTGTTTTTAGTTTTACCATAAAAATATTGATGTGAGTGATTACGTAACTCATCCTAGGTCACACAATGACGGAGCATAAGTCTACACCTGGAAATGGCTCCTACACTAGGCACTTTCCACTCCTTTCAGGTAATTTTATTTTGTTTTAGTCAAGGTGGTTGGTCAGTATGGATAATTCAGGCCCTATGTCTCATTATGTTCCTTCCTTTTTTTTTTTAAGTTTATTTTATTTTTGAGAGAGAGAGAGAGAAAGAGAGAGTACACAAGCATGAGTGGGAGAGAAGCAGAGGGGTGGGGGGAGCGAATCCTAAGCAGGCTCCAAGCCATCAGCGCAGAGCCTGACGTGGGGCTCCAACCCACAAACCATGAGATCATGACTTGAGCCAAAATGAAGAGTTGGATGCTTAACCAACTGAGCCACCCAGGCATTATTTTCCTTTCTATGCAGAGGAGGGACATCTAAAGCAAAATCATCTAGAGAAGAGGCACCGTTGTGATTCTCAAAGCATGGTCCCCATAACAGCAGCATCAACATCACCTGAGAACCTTCAAGAAATGCATATTCTTGGTCCCCACCCAGACCTAATGAAGTGATCCCTGCTTTAGCAATCCCTCCAGGCATTCTGCTAGGGGCTAAGGCTGAACAGTGTCATGGCTAGCAGTTCATGCTGAAGCCAGACTCCTGCATCCCAGGTGTGGTGCCATAACATGAGAGCTGTGTAGCTTGGGCAAGTGTCTCTACCTTCCAAAATGCCAGTTGTCTTATCTGTAACATAGGGGTAATATTAGAAACTAGCTATTCAAAGTGGGGTCTGTGCCCCAGAAACTACAGTATCACCTGGGAGCTTGTTAAAATGGAGCACCTCAGGCTTCACCCCAGATAGACTGAATTAGAATCTGCATTTTAACAAATGTGTAGACTGGGGCGCCTGGGTGGTTAAGTTAAGCGGCTGACTTTGGCTCAGGTCATGATTTTTCTTGAGTTTGAGCCCTGCATCAGGCTCTGTGCTGACAGCTCAGAGCCTGGAACCTGCTTCAAATTCTGTGTCTCCCTCTCTCGGCCCCTCCCCCACTCACACTCTGTCTCTCTCTCTCTGTCTCTCAAAAATAAATAAACAATTTTTTTTTTACTTAAAAAAATGTGTAGACTGAATGACTGTGTTCCCCAAAATGCATATGTTGAAGCCCCAAACCCCCAGGGTGACTATATTTGGAAATGGGGCCTCTAAGGAAGTAATTAAAGCTAAATGAGGTCATAAAAGGGGGAACTTTATCTGATGGGATTAATGTCTTTTTAAGAAGAAATACCAAAGAGGGGCGCCTGGGTGGTGCAGTCGGTTAAGCGTCCGACTTCAGCCAGGTCACGATCTCGCGGTCCGTGAGTTCGAGCCCCGCGTCAGGCTCTGGGCTGATGGCTCGGAGCCTGGAGCCTGTTTCCGATTCTGTGTCTCCCTCTCTCTCTGCCCCTCCCCCGTTCATGCTCTGTCTCTCTCTGTCCCAAAAATAAATAAAAACGTTGAAAAAAAAATTAAAAAAAAAAAAAGAAAAAAGAAGAAATACCAAAGAGCTTGTTCCCTCTCTCTCTGTAACCATGCACAAAGGAAAGGCCATGTGAGAACACAGAGAGAAGGGGCCATCTCTGACCCAGGACTAGTACTCCCCAGAACCTGACCTTGCTGCCTTCCTGATTTTGGACTTTGAGCTTCCAGAACTGTAAGCAAATACATTTCTCTTGTTTTAAGTCTCTCAACCTGTACTATTTTGTTATGGCAGCCTAAGCTGACTAAGGCAACGAGATTCCCAGATTATCTGCCAAGCCCCAGTCTTGGGGTCATGGGCTCATGGTTTTCTCACCACACCCCTATTTAATCGCTGAGGTCTTTGATTGACCTTGAACCTTTACTCTTACTAACAACTGTCTTGGAGTTCCTGCACTAAGACACATAGTGACTAACTCAGTATGGGAGTGATGAAAATCACGAATTATTTTTAAACCCAGGAGATGCCATCTAGAAACAAGGCAAGATAAAGCAGTTCCTCATCTGTTTTATGCTATTCTGACTGGGGGAAGTATGCATTCCTTTCTTTCCTCCAGTGAAAATATGTGGAGTGTGCAGGGAAGAGTCCATATCCAGTTTTGATTTGCCCACAAAGAAGTGGCAGGTGTTAATCAACTAACTCACGAAATCAAGAAGCCAAAGGCAAGTTTTTGTTTTTAATCTGCCACCACGGACCCATGCAAGTGACTGAAAAAAGCCATCTGGCAGAATCAGAGCTCTTGCCATCTCCCTAAGATTATTCGATTTATTCTTGTCAGGATTAATTTACTAAACCCATGCTGGATTTTTTATTTAGATGATATTGTTGGTTTGTCATGCACTGCAGATCTACACGGGAGGCACCACAGGGGACTGCGCTTGCTTCTGAACAATGTTGGGCTCAAATTGGAAAAATGTCACTTTGGCGGGAACAAATTATTGTTCCGATCGCTCCTCGTAGAGCTGGTGTCTCCGGATGGGCTCCGACCTGACCTTTTCCGAACCAGAGTAGTCGAGTAACTACTTCAGCCCCATTTGATGACTTCACTAGGAAAACAGCTCAAGTACTTAAGTGTTAAGGATGAATTTGGGGCCATGTACTCATCACTAAGCAATCAATTTCCCCACAGAAGCCAGCCTTCTCCTTTCTGTAGTTGGAAAAAACTCCAAACAGTGACTTAATTACTGGCAACAGATAGGATTTTCTACATGCTAAGGAGTCACACTGTTTGGGTTCATACAACTGAATTCCCTGTATGTAAAATAAGAAAAATGATAGCCACTTCATTTGTTGGGAGGCAAATCTAATACATGCAAAATCTTAGCATATATCAAGTCATGGATAAATGTTAGCTATCATTGATGGCACCCTCCAAGCGTCTTTGTGAGACCTGGTTCTGAGCAGAGTATTGAGAACTTAAAAAAAGTTTTATTTTTAAAGTATGCTCTTCCAAGTCTTCTGAGTTCTTCCGGCTTTTAGACATCAAAGCACTTGTGTATCTGTTCTTTTCAAAAGCTGTTCTCTCTCCCCAGAGAAACTTAATTTCTTCTGCATTTTGTATGGTAGTTGTTTCTGATGATTTTTGTAGGTCAGGGATATTTATGCCCACAATTCAGAGAACCATCATCCTGTATCATACATTAGCACCATTCACAGCTCCGAAATGCCCAGAAGTTAAAGGTCCCTGTGAACAGGTGGGGATAAATGTCTGCCAGTGAGATTCTGGAGGCCTCCGAGGATTTAGAAGCAAGGAGTCTAGAGTGGGTGGAATACTAAGTCTCAAAAGATATGTCCATGTCCCAAAGCCTGGAATCCGTGAATGTGACCTTCTTTGGAAATACGGTCTTTGCTGATGTAATTAAGCATCTTGAAATGAGATCATCAAGGTTATCTGCATGGACCCTAAATCCAATGACAAGTGTCCTTTTAAGAGATAGAGAAGAGATATCCATATGAAGACAGGCAGAAACTGGAGTGACAGAGCCACTAGCCAAGGAGTGCCCATAACAACTGGGACCTGGAAGAGGCAAGGGAAGCATTCACTCGCAGAGAATCTGGTAGGAGGTAACCCTGCTGACAGAAGATGAAACCAGCCAGGGGCACCTGGGTGGCTCAGTCGGTTGGGGATCCAACTTCAGCTCAGGTCATGATCTCGTGGTTTGTGGGTTCAAGCCTCGCATCGGGCTCTGTGCTGACAGCTCAGCGCCTGGAGCCTGCTTCGTATTCTGTGTCTCCCTCTCTCTCTGCCCCTCCTCACTCATGCTGTGTGTGTGTGTGTGTGTGTGTGTGTGTGTGTGTGTGTGTCTCAGAAATAAACACTAAAAAATAAAAATAAAAATAAATAAGATGAAACCATCCACCCTTAGCATCCTTAAAGATTTAAGAGTCAAAATTATTCAGGGGGGAATGACATGGGAAACAAAGGCAGAAGGAAATGAAAAATGAAATTAAATTTTATAACCTGCAGCCCATTGACAAATACTTGAGGCAGGCAAAGTAGAACATTTCTCCAGGAACCCCCTACTGTCTTCAAGTTAATGCTTTGCTAGAGGGAAAAACAACCTTAGCTTGACAATAGCTAGTCCATTAATATCCTGTGAGTCTTCTTTAGCATATGAAAATCCCTTTAGGAACTTGCCCTTGACTTTACCTCCCCCAACTCCCAAGTATATAATCAGTCTCTCCTCACAATCCTGGGACAGACAGCTCTTTCTGCCCAAGGGTCTTGTCCCTATGCTTTAATAAAATCTTTTTGTATCCTAGACTTCTCAAGAATCCTTTCCTGGGTGCCTGGGTGGCTCAGTTGGTTAAGCGTCTGACTTTTGGCTCAGGACATGATTTCACGATTCATGAGTTTGAGCCCTATACTGGGGATTTGCACAGAACCTGCTTCAGATTCTCTGTGTCCCTCTCTCTCTGTCCCTCTCCAGTGCTCAATCTCTCTCTCTCAAAATAAATAAATAAACATTAAAAAAAGGAATTATAAGTGGGAAAAAAAAAAAAAGGAATAGTTCTTTCTTGGCCATTGGCTCTAGACCTCCACCACCATGCCAAAACCCCATCATTGATTTCAGACTTGTGCCTGCCAGAGCTGTGAGAAAACACAGTTCTGCTGTAGTAAGCCACAAAATTGTGATAATTTTTTACAGAAGCCATAGGAAACTGATCAAGAGCCTCAAGGAGCTTCCGGTGTAAATCTCTCTTGATACTTGCCTACTCACCACTGAGAAAAGAAAGGCATGATCCAGGGACCACCCCATGAAAGCCAACCCCTAGGGAAGAAAAAAAAAACCGTTTACACAGGCGATTCCAGGGCAACTGCATGCTGTTATGACCACAGGCCCTTGTGTTTTCAGAAGATAGCACCTGAAATCTATGTTAATGATTTCAGGTATCAACCCTGGAAGGGCAATATAGAGAAAAGACTAGGCTGCTTATATTGGACTAAGAGTCAAGTATGGTCTTATCTCTAATGTGGCATTGTTCTCCTGGGCTCAGATAATCACCAAGTACCAGAGAATATTTCAAAGGAAATACCTATAGCTTAAAACATCTCTCTAGAGCTGGAGGACCAGGATTCACATGACAAGCCCAAATAGGGTTTATAATCAACTACCCTTCTATTGGGGGAGAAATCCAGATGTTTTGCTCTTTCTCTTCAAATGGGACAAATGCTATGACAAGACAGTTTTAATATTAAGAAAAAAATATTTTCCAACACCACACTCCAAAAAGAATCCCAAAATTCATTTTAAATTCTGAATTAACATTTTACAGGGGAGGGAAAAATAAGTTTGCCTCTCTGGGTTCTTGGCTAATATCCCCCACAATAAAAGATTAACTACAGGAAAACAAACAGAAGTTTAAACAGAAGTTTATACCTTCTGTATACACAGGACATACCTAGGAAAACTGAGTAACTCTTAAAAGGTCCCCAGCCATCACCTTAGCTAACATCTTCAGCTAATGACAAAAACAAAAAGTCAGGTGGGAAGTTTGCACAGGAAACAAGTATAAGGTTGTTATGCAATTTAAGCCACTGCCTCTTGATCAGAGTTTCTGGAGACTTAGACTCATCCTTTACTTCCTGGTACAGGGAGGGAGACACCCTTACAAATGGAGGTTTCGCTTATAAATGTAAATTTTTTTCTCACAAAAGGGCACCCTCTCTCTTTTCACAGATTCTTTTGAGTCAGGAGCCTCCCTAAAGTAAACATCCCTAAATAATTCCTATGCCAAAGAGGCATATTTGGGGGTAGTACCTGCTCCCTTTCATTTATATATACTTTACTTTTCAAAAACAATTTTTCTATAGCTTGGACACTTAAGTTTCCTATTGTTCTGAAAATAACAATTACTTATAAAAGAAACTAACCAATATGAGTTTAGATTCTAGGACTTAGAACATTTACTGCCACCTGGGTTCTATTTTTTTTTAACGTTAACGGAGAGTCGAACTTTGAAAGTAAATATAAGCTGTAGGGCCATTTGGTCCAGTTCTTCCATTGTGCAGATGAGAAAGGTGAGTGTCAAAGAGTGTAGGGCACTGGCTTTGCTAATTAATGATCTAAGATGGACTGAAATCTATCTACCCTCTATGCACTTTATGCCTTCCTCAAAGCCAAATTTTGTCCTTGCATCTGTATATTTAAATCTGTATTCTAAATATAACTGAATCATTTAAAGATAATGATTGCGCCCCAAAATTTTTGAAAAAAAAATGACTGTGTTGTCTTGTAACCATAGTTAGTACGAATTTGTAGTCATGTGTGCCTTGCTGCCAGATTCTTCAGTCTGTGTTCACTCAGCTCAAAAGACCAAGATTCAAATAAGGTCACTTGAATACATAAAGAATAGCATAAAACGTTTGCAGTGACATATTTTATCCATTGCATGCAAGGTCTCCATTCACAAATTTGCTCAGCCCCTGCAATCTCACATATGGCCAGCAGATGGAAGCAAATAACTTTGCAAAATACCAAAAGCACCTAGCAATGTACCACAGCATCCCATTCGTGGGGTCTGTACACGTCTTGAAATAACACTATCTGCTCCCTCAAAACTTAAATCTCTAATGACCGTACGCTTTAACCAATAAGCTTGAATTACTTACCAGGGATGTGATCATTTGAGGAGGCATTTTATTATTACGTGTTTAAGAAGGTTCAGTGTGACCGAGATCCCTGTTTCAACGCACACGACAGTCTAAAAAGTTTCAATCTAAATGTGAAGACTGAGACTTTATTTCAGAGCTATTTTGCATGAATTCATACAAATGGCAAAAATAATGTATGTAAACTAAGTTCTCGACATAAATCCATTCAACTAAGAGAGTAGAATCGACTTTAGTTGGCTAGGGCAGAATGCAATGCTGTTGACTTTATAAATGTCTGGAGGAATTTTATGTGTGTGTGTGTGTGTGTCTGTGTTTGTGTGTGTTTGGCGGGGGGCAGGGGTGGTTATGGGATATTTTCTTTGGGAGAGAGCTAGCAGGAAAAACCGGTAAAGCCCAAAAGACCACAAAACAATTCCCAAATGCAGCCTTTCTGCGAATAAAGATAGCAAAGCTTTCATCTTAAAACTGTGACTTCCCTTTTTGAGGAGAGCACCCTCACCCCCACGAATTATTTTGTTCTCTTCATCCTACGCTTTTTTGCAGCTTAGTTATCAGGGGACAAGAGAGAGTTGGCAGGAACCCTGGCAGCCCAGGGCTGCTGGCTCAGCACACTTAAATTTGATACTGAGGAAGGCAGCCCCCTCTTAGGTAGGAGCAATATGTCACCAAGGTAAGCTCAAACCAAGGGTCTGTTTGCAAATAAGAGCTATGCATTGGCATCACAGCAGGGGCTTAATGAGAGCGCTTTTAATTAACTGTAAAAGTAATTACCCATATTAGATGTAAATCACACTTGTTTTTACATGAGGTGAATAATTTTAGTGCAGCTTTTAAGAATAATACTTCTGGAGGGGTTGTCAGCTGCACTGGCTCTTAACAAGTCCACGTGTTTAAAAACAGTATCTAGGAGGAAAACACCAACCCAGAAAGCCTTGGGTTTGTCACCTGGCTTGTGCCAGCTTTGCAGCTTCTCTCTTCACTTATATGAGGCCCCGCCGCTAAGCACACCCTCTCCACAGGTGCCTGGGAGAAACACCCCCACTAACACTTACAAATCCTATCAGGTTTTTGTTCTATAACGTTGTGTTTTTTGTCTTCTTGGCTATTAGCCTCCTGGAAGATCCCCAGCACTTCCACTGATGGGTTCTTGTGCATAATTAAGGGATTCATCCGGAAACATATGAACCAGAGGGAAGATGAAGGAAGAAGCCCAACCGGCCACTGGTGAGCGTCTTCCATGAGCTAAGGCAGATATTGTCCAAAGGACAAAACAGATTCCTAAGGAGGAAGTGCAGAGGCACCCAGCCCAGGCTCACAGGGGTCCCGGGGGCCTTCGGGGAGGTAAGGGATTGCACCCTAGAGTTCCAGGGCAGCACCCCTGATGCAGGCAGATGTCTGCATGAGCAGCTCCAAAACAGAAAGGCAGCTCTCCGACGGACTTATAAAAGGTACCAGAGAAGATGGTGGTCAGGGCCGGGAGGGAGCAGAGGGAGAACTCCTTGAGTGGGAAAGTGTGCTAAGATGCCATCCTCTGGGCTCCTGAAATGTCCCTGACTTGGGAAAAGTGTGGGGTGGGCCCCTGAACCTCCCTTTTGAACCACAGAGAGGCATAAACAGCCAGGATGGAGTTTGCAAATACAAAATTACTGGGTAATTATTTATACTTTGATAGGCACCTTCATTAAGGGATTTGAGGATGCAATTATCAAATTGAAGTTCAGTGCACTCCAGTTAGGCAACAGAACTGAACGTCAGGAAAGCAGAATGAAGGCAGAAAGGGGAGTTTAAGCCCTGCCCACTGATTGGGCCAGCAACTTGGGTGTCGCTCAAATCCTTTTTAAAAACAAACCTGGCCTTCCATTTGAAGAGCATGGCTACCATTGTGATTTCCTGTCTATAGCCTCCTTTGGGTTTTGGTTGCTGCTGTGTTCTTATTAATGCTCGTAGTTGATCTCTGCCTTAAAACAACCCCAAGAGGGGGTTAGAGCAGGAAATGTACTGGTTTGATATGGTGCCCTGAAAACTTAATCTGGTTTTGAGACCAATGTCTCAAACATCTGATACAATGTAGCTATTTCCCACATTGCCTATATAAAGGATTCAAATTAAGAAAAAAAAATAAAGACTATAGCTTGGTTCTTAATTAATATACCAACCTCTTGAGGAAATGTGACACAGTGAACATTCAGCTGTACTAAGAAAATGAAATAATTCACAATGATATTTGAGGGCAAACGCAATGAGAAGTTATATGATTTTTTTAAGTTTTATTTTAGAGAGCGTGCACAAGCAGGAGGCGGGTAGAGGGGGAGAGAGAGAGGGAGAGAGAATCTTAAGCAGGCTCCACACTCAGCGTGGACAACAAAGCAGTGCTTGATCCCATGACCCTGGGATCGTGACCTGAGCTGAAATCAAGAGTTGGACATTCAACTGAGCCACCCAGGTATCCTGAGAGGTTGTATTTTAATTTTCCCTCCATGTACAGATACAAATACACAAGACAGAAGCCGCAAGAACCAGTCTACCTTGCTTCAAATCCTACCTCTGCCCCTTAATAGCTCTGTGACTTCATGAGGCAACTTATCTGTGTCCTCAGTTTCCATATTTCAGAAAATGGAAGAAATGTCAGTCCAGATACCATCAGGCTGGTGTTAGTATAAACAAAGTAATTAAAGTGCTATCATGTAGCCAGAGGGGTCAGAAGTGTTTTTTATGATAAGTGCAATTTTTAAATTTTATTTATAGTATATATGTATATCCATTAGATATTATTCTGCATATGAGATAATTTTATCGTAATTATTCTTCTTCCTTCTTTATGTAAGATGGTTCTAAACACTGCCTGAATTCTTCTGTGTCATTGCTATTTCTGTCCATGAAATGGACCCCTAGTGGCAACAAAAATGGCAATTTCTAAGAGCACAAGTCTCCTGGGAATTGACGCTAATAGATGGTCTATCTCAACATCCACTAAGTCACTCTTGCGAGGAACTTCACAC
Organism: Herpailurus yagouaroundi; assembly: GCF_014898765.1. Classification (NCBI taxonomy): domain Eukaryota; kingdom Metazoa; phylum Chordata; class Mammalia; order Carnivora; family Felidae; genus Herpailurus; species Herpailurus yagouaroundi. Next base: position 14,297,444 of record NW_024412453.1, read on the forward strand.
TACAATGACTACACAAAACTACTTAACTGAATATTTATTCTCCTTGTAAGCATCGTCAGATATTCCAGAAACACATCTAATGGTCAAAGCAGGGATTATGTCAATTAGCAAACGTATAACACAACTGAAATTCAACAGAACTAATGCAAACTCTCTAAAAAAAAAAATAGCATGCTGGGTTACCTCATGAGTATACAGAGATGAGTTGCCAGTTTCCAAGAAGTGGCTCTGTTCTGATACATTGACAAAGCTTTGCTGATTGCTGGATGGAGCCACGGCTCTCCCAGAAAACTGATGTTTGCAGCATTCCTTTGGGCTGTAACAATCCTGTCAACCACAGTTTCTTGGGAAGCAATATTTTCTGTCCCCTGTGACCTTGGTTTGGCATCTCACTTTCTGGTAGGAAATGGATAGTAGCCTTTTCAATAAGGTTAAGTAATCAACTCTTTGTTCCAGGAATACAAACTTTATTGTCTACAGCCTAAGTCATCTACAAATGGTTGTCATTACTTCCACTCCTGCTCAAGCTAAATCAGCGTGGATTTGGAAAAGATACAGATATCTCTTTTTTTCTGTCAATTTTCTACACTGTGGAATGGGTGTTATGAATGAGACAACATAAGAGGAGAAATGGAAAAATTTGCTATTACCAGGCCGAACGTAATATAAACTTGTGTAATAGAAAAGCTATTCAATCTGTGTGTACATATCCTCACTCATCAAAAAAACATACAGAGATCTTGGTTTAGCTTCCAGTGGAATATTCCTAAATTTGACAATATGGATCTAAAAGTTAATATACCACAAAAATTTTTTTAATCTTATTACACTGAATGTGTAAATCTAAATATGTGGACCCTGAACTTCAGATCCCCAAGACTAAATTTAAAAATCACCAGAGAAAGAACCACTTAAGCTTTTTCAGAAAAATGAAATAGAAATATGAATGTAAATGTTCTTTCCCAAGCCATGTGATTTATTAGTAATCCATTCTGCAAAACACTCCTATCAATTCTCACATGAGTACAGGAAAAAATGTACCTTAAAAGAGACAGTTTAGGATAATTACATTTCTCTCCTTGTTCATCTTTTCCCCCAAATGCCATGTTTACTTGCAGAAACTGTCATTTGCTTTTTATTCACAAAAAGAGAATTAAGAATATTCCCTTTAAAGTTTTGATTACTTTCTCTTTTGCACTGGCAGTCCTATACAATTAATAGCACATAGACACTATGTTGGGAAAGAGTAACAAAAATCTAAGCTATCCCTCAGGACGTCTTAAATACCTCAATTATCCACACTGGCCTGGGAATGAGGTAAGAAAAATAAGCTGCCTGTGGCCATCCAAGAAGGCTACCTCTTTAAAAACAGAAACTCTGTCATTTAACCATTCTGGGTGAAATCCCTAAAAAATGTGTTTCACTGTCTCCACTTTCTAAAGCATGGATAGTTGCTTCTGACATTGCAACTTGGTGCAATACTACCACCAGGATGCTAACCTTAGAAAGTCTTGCCCTCCTTCTAAATAGCCCCATGTCTCTGTCCTATGTTGTGTTCTTGAAGAATATGCAGACCTATTTCAGTGTTATTCTAATGCCTGCCTTCATGCTCAGTGTACTTCCTGCTGTCATTTCTTTTAATTTGGTTCTAGATTCACAATCAGTAACCTAGGGTGTGCTTTAGAGTTTCAATCTTTTTAAATACTGAAAGTTAAATACATGTTCTGGTGTTTTCTCCGTTTGTTTACTGACTTTGACATTTGTAAGCTTCAGATGATCAAATATAATAGAAATCTGTCTGCTTTCTGGTGCATTAATTAGAAGATTACTATTTTTTTAAATATTTAGTTGCTTTCAGTTCAGATGCATTGCATATTGACTTAAATGCATGAGCTTGACTTTTCAAGTTTGTTTAAACAGTTGATGTTAGGTGGAATGTATAAATAAATAAAACTAAATTTCCTTTTGGTATCATAATTACCCCAAACCCATTCTGAATTGGCAAAAAGCATGGGGCTCCTTGGATTTATTTAAATTACAGGGAAAAGAGTCATGCTTTGACCAATCCCACCTCCTCTCCTAGACTTATTCTATGATGTTCCTCCCCAGATACTGCATTCTGTGTGAATCTATTCTTAAATATTTTTTTTTATGTTCCAGAAACTTGCCTCACTGTGCCCCCTCAACCTGAATCACTCTCCCTCTGCTGACCCAACTACCTGCTTACCAAAGCTCATTTCACCTCCTACTCTGCTCTGCTACTCGGGAACACACTGCTCTCTTCGGGACCATGCTCTCTACTGCAGGACTGATTTCACCTGGATATTTCCAGTATACTTTATACATGCCTGTCTCTTCCATGACATTATCAGCTCCTCAAAGGCAAGGGTACCAAAATCAACAACTAGCTTTCTTCCAAAAACGTAATTCTTAGTGATAAAATATATATAATTATTATAAATATACATATAATATATACTATATAAATAAAATACAAAATATAAAAATAAAATATAAATATATAGTATGTAATTTATGAATATATTATTTTATATTCACATATTTCATATTCATTTAATATAAAATAAATATGTAATATTTGATAAATAAGTATATGTTATATATCATATGCATGATATATCATGTATTAAATACATATATATTACATATATTATATATATGTGTATATATATATATATATATATATAATATATTTACATAGGATTTCATTCACTGAATCCCATGAGGCAGGCACAGTGATTAATCCCCATTTTAAAGAAAACAAACTCAAGCGAGGTTAGGTTTCTTGGAAGGTCACAGCTGGCAAATGTTGCCTCTAGAAGGTAAACGTGGTTTATTTCACCCAAAAGCCAGTGATCCTAACTACTTAGCTGATTGGTTTTCCTGTTACACTTACCACCATTTTCTAAATTTTTTTTTTAACGTTTATTTATTATTGAGAGACAGAGAGACACAGAGTGTGAGCAGGGGAGGGGCAGAGAGAGGGGGAGACACAGAGTCTGAAGCAGGCTCCAGGCTCCGAGCTGTCAGCACAGAGCCCAACGCGGGGCTCGAACACATGAACCGGGAGATCATGACCTGAGCCAAAGTCGGTTGCCTAACCAACTGAGCCACCCAGGCGCCCCAACTTACCACCATTTTCTTAAAACAGTAACCTAGCCCACAGAAAAAAAAACTGTGTTTAGTGAAGTTACTGAAAGCACAACAGAAGGCAGTTTTGCTATTTATTTGCTTTTCTGACACTTTTGAGCTTCCATCAATGAATCAGTACATTTGGTGTAACAGAATATATGAATGCTTGTGTGTATGTGTTTGTGAGAAACGCACATAAAGGGTTCAACAAAGAGCCTGGATTTTTTCTTTTTTTTTTCAACGTTTATTTATTTTTGGGACAGAGAGAGACAGAGCATGAACGGGGGAGGGGCAGAGAGAGAGGGAGACACAGAATCGGAAACAGGCTCCAGGCTCCGAGCCATCAGCCCAGAGCCTGACGCGGGGCTCGAACTCACAGACTGCGAGATCGTGACCTGGCTCAAGTTGGACGCTTAACCGACTGCGCCACCCAGGCGCCCCAAGAGCCTGGATTTTAAAGTCACTCATACATATGCCCAATTACAATCTTCACTAACTGGCTTGAAAGCAAGAAATACCATGCATTCCTGTAGCCAGGCTAAAGTCTACACATTTAAACGCTCAAGAACACCTTTCCACCTACCTGTGGAAGATCAGTCTTTCTTGGTTTACAGCCACAAACAGCGTTCTGAACATATGACCTGTCCTACCATCCCCACACCGACACTGGGGCACTCGCAAGCTTCGTCTGTAAGATGCATAAAGCCATTGCAACTTTCCCCCACGGGCTGAAAAAACACAGGCCCCAGGGAAGACACTGGCCAATCCCAGAAAAACACACCAAGATTTTGTATTCCGATCTCACCCCCCTTCCTTTTTTTTTTTTTTAAGTAACCTCTGCCAGGACCCTGAACAACGGGAAGCTCTCAACCTATTTTAGAGGCTTACAATTTCCCATCAGCTTCCTGTCGGAGAGCTCAAATGGTCCCATCCCCTTGTATAAGGTTAACAGGTTTTAAGAAAAAAGATCAGCTCTGGTAATAGCAAATATAATGAAAAAGAAGAGCCACTGCCGATAAAGTCAGCCTAAGTCACTCTCCCAGGTCACAGGCCTCGAGGCTGCTTAGAGCTTTATCAATGAATTCCAGGTTGGATAGGCCTGGCATATACTTCAGCTGAAAAGGAGCTTTGCTGGGTATCACATGGGCACAGCGTCATCAAAGGAATACCTCGAGCAAAACACCCGTGCCAGCCTGCCTTCTTACCCTGCATGGCTGAGTTTTGTTCTACTAAATCCATCGATAGTGGCCAGGGACCCTGTGTCTCCATCTCCCCCTCCATGGACTTTCGGTGCATGGTTAGCAGACACAGATATGCAGGCAAGAAGATGCTGATGACCAGAGGAATATTGTCTCAGCAGGATGACTGACAACGACAGGAACTCCAAGCTGCTTCTCAAGTCCCTTTTATTTCTCCACAGAGCTCAGATTTTTATAAGAGACACACTGTGTAAGTTTAAAGTGTACAACACAGGGTGCCTGGGTGGCTCAGTCAGTTAAGCATCTGACTTCGGCTCAGGTCAAGATCTCGCGGTTCACAAGTTTGAGCCCCATCCAGCTCCCTGCTGTTATCACAGAGCCTGTTTAAGAGTCTCTGTCCTCCTCTCTCTGCCCCTCACCTGCTTGTGCTCTCTCTCTCTCAAATATACATAAACATTAAAAAAAAAAAAGGGGGCGCCTGGGTGGCTCAGTAGGTTAAGTGTCCGACTTTGGCTCAGGTCATGATTTTGCAGTCGTTGAGTTTGAGTCCCACGTCGGGCTCTGTGCTGTCAGCTCAGAGCCTGGAGCCTGCTTCAGATTCTGTGTCTCCCTCTCTCTCTGCCCCTCCCCTGATTGCACTCTGTCTTTCTCTCTCTCTCTCTCTCTCTCTCAAAAATAAATAATAAACATTAAAAAAATTTAAAAAATAAAGTGTACAACATAATGGTTTTATATATGTACATGTTGTGAAATACTAACCACGATAAGTTTAGTTTAATGTCCATCACCTCACATAATGACAATTTTTTCCCCACGATGAGAATTCTTAAGGTCTACTCTCTTAGCAATTTTCAAATATATAATACAGTATTTTAACTATAGTCACCATGCTATTACATCCCCAGAGCTTATTCATCTTATAACTGAAGTTTGTACCCTTTGACCCACCTTCACCCAATTCCCCCACCTCTTAACCCCCAGCCTCTGAAAACCACAGATCTGTTCTCTGTTCCCATGAGTCTGGATGTTTTTGTTGGTTTGTTTTAAGATCCACATATAAATGGGATCTGTTTTATTTCACTCAGCATCATGCCCTCGAGGTCTATCCATGTTGTCATAAGTGGCAAGATTTCCTTTTGTTTCAATTTAAAATTTATTTGTTTATTTTTGAGAGAGAGACACAGCACAAGCAGGGGAGGGACAGAAAGAGGAAGACACAGATTCTGAAGCAGGCTCCAGGCTCTGAGCTGCCAGCACAGAGCCCAACACAGGCTTGAACTCATGAACTGTCAGATCGTGACCTGAGCTGAAGTCGGATGCTTAAACAACTGAGCCACCCAGGTGCACCAAGAATTCCTTCTTTTTCATGGCTGAATAGTATTTCACTATCTGTATATTCCACATCTTTATCCATTCATCCACTGATGGACACTTGGGTCATTTCCACATCTAGGCTCTTGTGAATAATGGCGCAGTGAATACGGAGGTGCAGATATCTCTTTAGGATAATGGTTTTTCCTTTAGATATATATCCACAAGTGTAACTGCTGGATTGTAGGGTAGTTCTACTTTTAACTTTTTGAGATACCTTCACAGTGTTTTCCAGAGGCTGTATGACTTTATATTCCCACTGGTCCAAAGCTGATCCAATCTGCTGTTGTTGTGATTTTTAGCTAGCACACAACGAACACTGGCCTGTGGCAAGCACATCCCAAAATGGTTTACACACATCACTTCCACAACAATCTCATGCAGTAACTTTTACTATCATCTACCTGTACTTCAGGAAGGAAGAAGCTGAGGTCCAGAGAAATGAGGTAATTTTTGTTCAGGACACATAATTAATAAGTGGCAGATACAGTTATCAAATCCAGGTATATCCTTATGAAATATTCATTAAACTATGAAATTTCTCTATTTGAAACCCTAATGGCTTCCCAGTCCACTGAAGATGAAACCCAACTCCCCACATGGCCCTATTTGACCCGTTCCCTAATGACTTTCCTTACCGACTGTTGTCCCCTCTACTCTAGCCACATTGACCTTCTGACAGCTTCTCAAGGGCACCTTCCGTTGTTGGTCTGCCTCCCCCTGCAAAGCTCCTGCTCAGAATACCCCCCTGGCTGGCTCCTTTCCCCATCTTGGTGTCTGTTCTCACACACCTCATCACTGAGCTATGCCCCTGTCGCGGTAATGTTCTACTGTCTCTTTCATCTTCTTTATCGCACGTACTATTTTTTGTACCTATATCATTGTTGTTGTTTATTTTTCTGTCTCTAGGTCTACCAGACTCTTAGCTCCAAGAAGGTAAGGTCTTTCACGGGCTTATTTTCCATGTCAGATCCTCACTTAGATCAGTACCTAGCATGTAGAACCTGTTCAGTAACAACTTAACCTCCCTACACTACTTGCCCTTTCTTTGGGGTATCCCTCCAAAAATGCTTCATAATAAAGAAGGTTTTTTTTTTTTTTTTTAAAACATATGTCTACTTCACCTTCTTACAAGGCTCTGCCTTCCTTTTCTCTTTTTTTTAATTAAAAAATTTTTTTAATGTTTACTTGAGAGAAAGAGAGAACAAGCAGGGGAGGGGCAGAGAGTGAGGGAGACACAGAATCCGAAGCAGTCTCCAGGTTCTGAGCTATCAGCACAGAGCCCGACTCAGGGCTCGAACCCATAAACCACAAGATCATGATCTGAGCCGAAGTCGGACTCTTAACCAACTGAGCCATCAAGTGACCCTGCTTTTTTCTTAAATATCCATTAAAGATGCGTCTTCTCTTGCTACCTCCCACCTCCTTCCTCTCTTCCCCTCCCTTTCAATGCACATACTGGTTTTTTGGTTTTATTCTATTTGACTCTTTACTTTTCCTTATCCTTCTATTTACCTATCCCTTAACCTCTACTTCTTTCCAACATTAGATCCACATATTTCCAACATCTATTTCAATTACTCTGGCTGTGACCTTCTAAATTTCTATCTGCCTTTGCAACTTAGGGTTTCTTTCTCTTTCCTTGTGCATGTACCTCCCCCCCCAATATTCCCTGCCCCCTTCTACTTTTATCCATATTAAATGTCTTCTCTTAGGTATTTCCAGTCAGGTTGACAATCAACCAATTAAAACTAAGTGCAACCTCCTTCTCTCCACCAAATCCATATATATTGAATGAGACACATGTAAGCATTTTTATTGAATTTAGTGTAAACACATAGAGCATTAAATACCATAGCTGTGTGGCCAAATGTCCCTGGGGAATAGAACTGCCCCCTGGATGGTGCCTGCTTGGCTCAGTCAGTTAAGCGTCCGACTCTTGATTTCGGCTATGGAAATATTATCACAGTTCATGGGTTTGAGCCCCGCATCAGGCTCTGCGCTGAAAGCGTGAAGCCTACTTGGGATTCTCTCTCTCCTTTCTGCCCCTCCCCACTCACACTGTCTCTCCCTCTCTCAAAATAAATAAACATTTAAAAAAAAACAAAAAACTGCTCCTGGTTGAGGACCACTGCCCTAGAGGACAGTCAGCTTGATCACTAATAGATCGAGAGATATAGATACCCTGCCATTAGGACATCCTCTTCATGATACAGTGACATAAATCCCCACACACTAATGTCAGGAATATAAAATGGATTACAGGGGACCCTGGGTGAGTCAGTTGGTTAAGCATCCGACTTTGGCTCAGGTCATGATCTCATAGTTCATGAGTTCAAGCCCCATGCCGGGCTCTGTGCTGACACCTCAGAGCCTGGAGCCTGCTTCGGATTCTGTGTCTCCCGCTCTCTCTGCGTCTCCTCCACTCCCCCCCTCCCCAAAAATAAACATTAAAAAAATTTTTAATGGATTACAAACACACGGATACCTACCAGAGATGCTCTTGCTATCATGAGTGTTAATAATCAGCTAGTTCTGGTCAAATTAAAATTTTGATATCTACTAGCTGTGATATTTGGACAAAATAGTTAACTCAATAGAATTTTAGTCTTGTGATCTGTTAGGTGGATACATTACAAGTGTTTCCTTTGTAGGGATGTTCTGAGTATTAAATAAGATCATGTTAAAAAAGACACCTGAAGCAGTGCCTTGCATATAGTGATGTTATGATTATCATCAAGCCAAATTATCGTGCCATATCATCAACCTTATCTTCTTTTGAGTATCGTCCCATTAAAAAGAAAAAAAAATCACTCCAGGAACTGATGGACTGATTAAGCAAAGAATATCCTCTCTTCTCCCAACACACCTTCTCTCTGCTTATCTCTCTTTATCCTTCTTTTGGGTGTGGGAAGAAGAGGCAAGAGAAAGTCGCAGGAGGGCAAGGAAGAAGAAGCACCCCCATCTCTCTCTGTCAGGGACAGGGAATCAAAACTGAATAATACATTCAATGAGTTACTTAATTAACTGGGTGAAGGTGAAGCTGAAGCAGCTGAGTTAAATAATGAGATGTCAAGCACAGAAGCTTAGACCAGGGAGGGATTTGAAAACACTCTTCCTGTCAGAAGAAACCACAGGATTTTTCAGGCAGATGACACTAAGGGGTTTAATCTTTCCATTTTTGTCCTTCTGAAAGCAATGGTCTTTAAAAAAAAAAAATCTGAAATAAGGCCAAATGTAAAATTAGCATTTATGTAGCAGAGGTCATTAAAATGAGTTAGCCCAGGCCCTTTATAACATTAAGCCAGTACTAAAATGAGAAGGATAAAAAATAAAAAAATAAAAGGTCTGGTTAAAAGGATCTTAAATGGAGAGGCTGTTGCTAATAGCAAGGCTATCTCAGAAGGACTAATTAAGCTAGAAATAAATGTGGTTCAAAGGAAAGGCTATTGTGTGATCCACCTAAAATGTCAAATGGCTGAACACAAGACTCACCTGCTGTTAATTAAAATCGAGGTGTCATCCCCAGTTAAGGGGCTGTGAGCATCTCTCTCAATACTCTAAGAATATTGCAGCCAGACACCCACCTTCCCCACCCTTGTTCATCCTGCCAATTAATGCTGATTTTCATCTACATGTTTCGGGGTCAAAAGAGAAAAGCATAACCTATTTTTTTGAACCAAGACAGCAGATCCCAACTTAAGTCTTTGTGACAGTACGAGTACTTAAAAAGTAAAATGTAAATCAAGGCTGACTTTGAAAAATTATAACCGTTGATACTCCTGGAGCAAAAAGTCGTTAAACGTCCTCAATTAGACAAGTAACACTATGTTTCCTTCCATTCATCATGGACATTACATCAATGTAGCCTTGCACATTTTATATGCTCATGTTCTTTCTGAAGACACTGCTAATAGGATCAGGTTACCTCTTCCCTAGGCCTGTAATTGCCAAATGCAGGCACGTCATCGCACACTCCCCAATTTTTGCCATGTCTGCATACCACATGTACCATTTAGCCACTACAAATTATACACAGACATGCATATCTACACATGCATACATATACACACACATACTCACTTTTTAATTTAAACTATCCATGTAATTTAATATGCAAATTATTCTTCTAATATGCATGCAAGCCACATGTATCCAAACTTTTTGGAAATGATGGTTCTATATCTTCACAGAGGTTTATGTCACACAAGTGCACCCACTGGTCAACTGTCAACAAATGGTACACTTAAGATGTGTATATTTCAATATAAATCAATTTTACCTCAAAAAAAAGTATATAGTGAACTCTTATTAAAGATCTGCATCCTAACGTGTTTAAGGTTAGAGGGTATAAGTGTTGACAACTCGTTCCAAAATGCATAAAAACCAAATATGAGACGGACAGGTGATGGATAGATGGATAGATTATGTGATAAAAAAAATAGGTTAAAATGTTAATTATAGTATCTTGCTGGTGGGTATATGAGTGTTCATGATTCTTTCATCTTTTCTGAAAAATAAGATGTTGGAAAAAATTACAACACAGTGCTTATCCATACACCACAGAAAAATCACACCCCGCTATTAGAACATACTCCAGTCTCAGCAGCACCCTGGCAGTCTACAATCAATGAACTCTTCATGGGAAGGCTGCCAAATTTTGAACAACATACAAAATATACTTCCATTACTACTGAGCATACATTCTTAAAAGTCTGTCCTCCAGAGAGAACAGCGAGCTGAGTAAGATATATAAACTGTAAAAGGCAGACTGTTAACATTCAACTGATATCCCAGAATGACATCTGGTCTACCAGAATCAGAACCAGAGACTGGGGGAACTTTGCCTCACGAACAAAGACGGCTGCCTGACCAGGCTCCTACACATTTGTTTAAACAGTGTGACCCACTGATGCCTTTATGAACACTCGGAGACAGTGCACATTGCAGCAACAATTATGTTTTTATCGCTGTTGTCAGGTTTACTGATGTTTAGCATGGGCCTTGAACAGAAAAACGTTGAGGATAATCACTACTGTAGGGAGTGACTGTTTTAAGCTTCTCAGTATTACAGAATGTCTAAATGTTTCCTGTGAATGTTCTCCTTTCACACTGAGACAGATTCAACTTAATTCCAACATTATCCCTGCCTTGTGAGACACACCTGTCTGTTCAAACTTTGGCTAGCTTCATCTTCCACCAAATTACCACCCTCCCTCCAGCTTCATGGAATGCTTGGCCCTTCCCTCTACCATGCCTTTGTTTTAGAAGGTGCTGCTTGTTTGTACAAAAATTTACTTCATCTACTCCATGTCATGGATTCTTAAAATTCAGTCTAGGGGTTAACAAATTCTCACCTTCTCATTCCTTGGTGCATATACCTCCATGTCCTACAGACTAGGGACTTACCCCAACCCTCTACTGTGTTAGAAGTGTTTGGGGCACCTGGGTGGCTCAGTCAGTTAAGCATCCACTTTGGCTCAGGTCATGATCTTGCAGTTTGTAAGTCTGAGCCCCGCGTCAGGCTCTGTGCTGCCAGCTTCGAGCCTGGAGCCTGCCTCAGATTCTGTCTTCCTCTCTGTCCCTCCCCCCACCTCTCAAAAATAAATCAACATTAAAAAAAATTTTTTTTAGAAGTGTTTGGGGAAGCAAACTCACTGCGGACTGGAAGGGCTTTTCTGATAGGTGAGCTCCTCTCTGTATCTCTTTCTCCTCTCTCTGCCTCATACCTCCCAACAACACATGTTTTTCTTTTGATCTCTGATTCCTAAACTCACCTAGGGCAGGTAAGCACACCTAGGGCAGGTTCCAGGGCTCCACCTTCTAGAGGCTGGCTTTTATTCTCCGTCTCTCTGAATCTCATTCCTCTGTGTGAGAGGTGTACCAATGGCTGCTACACTGCTCAGCCAGTTTGACAGTCTAGATGTGGTTGTAGGGATACAGGGGGCTGGGTGACAGGCAGCCAATTTCATCTTGGGCAAAAGCAACAGCATAGAAGTACAGAAGACTCTGCAGCCAGACCAGGTACACTGCAATCCTGGTTCGTCCACATTCCAGATTGGTGGCCATGAGCAAAATAGTCCAGCCTTCTATGCCTTGGTTTCTCATCTTTAACATGGTGGGTAGGGAGGACAATAATAGTTTGCTTTCAGGTTACTGTGATGCTTTAGTGGGGTTTTGTTAGTATGAAGTCCTTCAGATTATATCTGCCACAACTGTTAAATTAACATAACTGTTAAATGACCGCCAAACAAATATAAAAAGCACCATTTTCCAATGAAGCTTCATGAGTAGATAAACTGAATTCTGTACTTTAATGGCTATTGGGATTCTGTACTTTTTCTTCCCTAGATTGAACGTCTATAAGGAAGGAAGAAAATGATGAATCAGCTCCTTGCATCCTCAACACCCCACTCCTAGACAAGCACTGCTATGTTCTCACAGACCCTCCCTGACACTCTGAGGAGTGAGCCAGCCTTCTAGGGCGGGGAGCCAGTGCCCAACACGACAGGACACCCAGACAACATGCGCTGAACAGGAAACAAAACTCACGGGGCATAAATGTCCAATCCAATCTGTATCGGAAGATCAGGAGTACTGAAACACTATGTAATTTAAAAACTAAAAAAAAAGGAGAAGGAAGAAGAAAAAAAAACAGTTTTAGACCTTGATGAAATGTTGCTACAGAACGAAAAGACACACATCGGTGTGACTTCAGAGGCAGGGAACACTATAATCAGAGACTTAAATTATATGAAGCTGTTTCTTTATTTCTGTAATTTGATTGCACATAAATCAATTTTGATTAGATTCAAAAATTACTGAACATGCACCTCAATGAGCTGTCAAGTTTTATCTGATAACGTAAACTTTACATGGGATCAGTGCTAATTTCTACCTAGAGCCAATGTAAGAATTCCCAACAACAATGGCAGACATCATTAAATGCTGCAAATGTAGAAACATAATTAAATTAGCTGATAATCATCATTCTCCTTCTATAGAGGCTCTAATTTAATGCACTTGCAAATGTAATGAGGCTCGCTGGATTGAAAAATATGGTGGAAATAACAGAAACAAGATTACATTAATTGGAAGAGATACTGATAAGGCAGATTGCTCTGCTTTTTTTTTTTTTTTTTTTTTTTGAAAACCACACAGTTCTGAAAACTGTGATGAGACTGGCTTCTACCACAGTTGGAGAGAAACTAGGGAGCATGAGAGTAAGTACCAGAAACACAACAAAGAAAGAAAGAACACTGTGTTAAGGTTCTAACAGAGTGATTTATAGTAGTCTCCCCTTATCCACGGGAGAGCCATTCTAAGACTCCCAGGAGATGCCTGAAACCACGGAAAGTCCTCAGCCCTACATATATTTTTTTCTGTATACACACCTATGATAGAGTATAATTTCTAAATTAGCATAGCCAGAGATTAGCAACAATACCTAATTATAAAATAGAACAACTGTAACCATGTAGTGTAATCAAAGTTATTTGAATGCTGTTTCTCTCAAAATACCTGACTCTACTGTACTCATTCTTCTTCTTGTGATGATGTGAGATGATAAAATGCCTACGTGATGAGATGCAGTTGAGGGGAATGATATATGTGTTGTGACCTAATGTTAGGCCATTGATGACCCTCCTATAAGACCTCAGAAGGAGGATCAATTACTTCTTGGTCCCAGTTGACTGCCAGTAACTGAAACCAGGGAATGTGAAACCACACATGGACGAGTGGTGGGGACTATTGTAGTTGTATCAGAAATACTCTAGAAAGGAAAAGATCCACAATTTCATATTTCACTTTATAACTGGTCACTTGGCTACAGGAAGATTCTTATTGGGCATGTGTACACACCACGCATGTATTCATTCATTCATTCAATATTCAAATTATTATTTTTGTTGGCAAGCATCCACTAGGACTCAAACTCTGTTGTTTTGGAGACTTCCTAATTTAAACTGCCTTGGTTACCTGTACTTCTCAGGTTAGCACTAACCCAACTGCAGGAAAATAATGGATTATGAAGCTGTTTTTGGAACGTGCCTCTCCCCCACTACCCACAGGAGGTAGCTTCTTAGAAGAACAGGATGCTCCTTGGGGTCGTTCTTTTTTTTTTTTTTAAGTTGATTTATTTTGAGACAGAGAGAGAGAAAGTGTACAGGGAAGAGGCAGAGAGAGAGGATCCCAAGCAGGCTCCTCACTGCCAATACAAAGCTTGATGAGGGGCTCAAATCCATGAACTGTAAGATCATGACCTGAGCCAAAATCAAGAATCAGACACTTAGCATAATACCCTCCAATTCCAACCACATTGTTGCAAATGGCAAGATTTCATTCTTTCTGGTTGCTAAGTAATATTCCATTGTGGTGTGTATATGTATATATATATATATATATACACACACATACATAGACACACACACACACCCCACATCCACTTTATTCATTCATCTGTCGAAGGACATTTGGGCTTTTTCCATACTTCGGCTATTGTTGATAGTGCTACTATAAACATTAGGGTGCATGTGCCCCTTTGAAACAGCATACCTGTACCCTTTGGATAAATAACTTGTAGTGCAATTGCTGGGTTGTAGAGTACACCTCTTTTTAATTTTTTGAGGAACCTCCATACTGTTTTCCAGAGTGGCTGCACCAGTTTGCATTCCCACCAACAGTGCAACAGGGTTCCTCTTTCTCTTCCTCCTTGCCAACATCCATTGTTGCTTGAGTTGTTATTATTAGCCATTCTGACAGGTGTGAGGCGGTATCTCATGGTGGTTTTGATTTGTATTTCCCTGATGATGAGTGATGTTGAGCATTTTTTCATGTGTCTGTTAGCCATCTGGATGTCTTCTTTGGAAAAGTGTCTGTTCATTTAATTAAAAAATTTATTTAAAAATTACCCCCACGGGCTTGACATTTGAATAGTAGGAGGAAACCCACTTCCCTTCTCCTGTCACGGTTCTACAATCATCTCCAGGAGTTTTCAGTGACCTCAAGGAAAATGCCACAAAATTTACCAAAACAAACAAATAACAAGAACAAAACACATTTTTCTTCACTTTTATTTTAAACATAGTTGCCCTGGGATGTCTGGGTGGCTCAGTTGGTTAAGCACCCAACTTTGGCTCAGGCCATGATCTCATGGTTCATGGGTTCAAGCCCCGCATAGGGCTCTGGGCTGACAACTCAGAACCTGGAGCCTGCTTAGAATTCTGTCTCCCCCTCTCTCTGCTTCTTCCCTGGTTGTGTTCTGTATCTCTCTCTCTCTCTTTCTCAATAAATAAATAAATAAATAACAAACATTAAAATAATTAAAAATTAAATAAATAAGGTGTGCCTGGGTGGCTCAGCCAGTTGACCAACCAACTTCGGCTCAGGTCATGATCTCGCGGTTTGTGGGTTCGAGCCCCGTATTAGGCTCTGTGCTGACAGCTCAGAGTCTGGAGCCTGCTGTTGATTCTGTGTCTCCCTCTCTCTCTGCTCTTCTGCCACTCATGCTCTGTCTCTCTCTGTCTCAGAAATAAATTAATATAAGAATAGATATTTTTTAATTTAAATAAATAAATAAATAAAATAAAATAAAATAAAATAAAATAAAATAAAATAAAATAAAATAAAACACAGTTGCCCTGTGGCTACTTCTGAAATAAAGATGGTCTGATAAAAATCATTCAAAGTAAAGATGTCCTAACTCCCAAGGCAGAGAACATCACTGTGTCTGGAACCAAAGTGGGTAGAAGGTAAGGTGTTCAGGTCTGTGGAATGCATTATAAGAGCTCCAGAAGGTCCACAGTTTATTCAACATCATCACTCATTTCTGAGACTCCCAACAGATATAATAAAGGCTACAGCCCTGCAAAAATCCTGATCTCACCAAAACCAGAAAAATAGCCAAGAATTTCAAGTAGGCAAGGGACAGGCTTTTTTCTTCCCTTTAAGAATTCAGAAGACAGACTACACACGTAGCTTTGTAAAAGAAGGAATGATACATTTCACTGACCCACAGTGTCTTTTCCTAGCTTGCTCCAGAGGAAAGAAAGTAATCATATTGGCCAAATACACTACTCATCTCCTATATCACGTACAAGTTGCATTCCTTTGCATACTTCTATTTCTTTGCCATTTCCCCCCATATCTTCCTTTTCCATGGTACATGACTGTAAGATGGGTCACAGACTAGAATTTCCACATAGCAATATGCAGCATGGAATCATTATCAGTCACCACATGAAACTAACAACCGGACACCTTCCTTGTAATTTAGATTTCATTGCCCCTCTTGGTGTGGTCTCTGTTCCCCACTCATCACACAGCCACAAACACCAGCTTTCAAAATTCAGGTCAGCTCTGCTTCCTTTACAAAGGACCCCCTCCCTCTTCCCCAGTGATCTCATATTTATTAGCTTAATTTGTTTGCATGTTATCTTTTGATCTCTTTGTACTAGAATGTAAGCTGTTGGGGGGAGGTACGGATGTGGGGAAGCCTTTGCTCGTTCACCAACATGCTCAGTCCCCATAATACTGCCTGGGATAAGGTGCTTAATAAATACATGTAAGCAGCAGACTGACAAAAGTCATCAAATAATACATTTGGTTAAAGGAGCTTGCTAAAGATGTGGCAGTGAAGTAGCTATTTCCATTTAAACAGCTGTTCCTTTAATTTGTTTAAAAATGGAAAAGAGTCTAAAGAAAGAGGCCCGTAGAGAATTAAATGTATTAACTAGCATCTTCTCAGGGTCCACTGCATTGCCCAGCTTCACAGAGTAACAACATGGACAAAAACAACAAAAACTGAATTCCATGTTTGCTCTGTGCCCAGAACTGTCCTGCAGGCTTTAAGCACATCAATGACATTGAGGATCATAATTTTCTTTTAAAAAAGAAAAGTCAAAAATCCAAGAATGATTTTTGAAAAAGGGAAACTCAGAAGGAGAGACAGGGGCATTGAATGCCCATTCACTTATTCATTCATTCATGCTTTTATTATTTTGTATTCATATGTTCATTTACTTTTTCATCCTTTCATTCAAAAAATTCCTTAAGGGATACCTACAATGTGCCAATGACTCACTAAAAGATTAAAATGTTCTAGAAATGTTCCCATTCCACACAGACACCCACGCGCCATTGTACCAATCATGGGTCGCGGAATGGGCTGAAAACGAGGCAAGCCCCAGTAGCCAACATGAACTTTGCAACAGTATACAGAATGTTTATGTGACGTCTTCCAAGATGACTTTCTCTCAGACCTTCAGTCATTTTTTTTTTTTAATCAACCTATTCACATTAAATGAGTGCTCATCTTCTTTGTTAAGTGTCCCTCAAGATGTTCTGTCTGATCTGTGTGTTCTTCAAACTGGTATGAGCTTTACTTAGAGTCAGCACACGTCCTCAGACTGGCCAGCAAGAGCACGGAGTCCTTCTAGCTGCAGTGATTAGCACAGAAGTGGATTTATTCCTTAAGCCAGGTGATCAGAGCTAATGAGCATTAGTAGCCCAGGCCTTCTGAGATTTGCTTGGTTTGCATTGGGGTTGATATATAGGTATGTGTAGTGGGTTGAATTGTGCCCCCCCCCCAAATTTGTCCAAGTCCTAACCCTGGTACTTGTGAATGTGACCTTCTTGAAAAAGGCTCTTTGCAGATGCCATTAAGTTCAGGCTCTTGAGATAGGACCATCCTGGAGTAAGAGTAGATACTAAATCCAATGACCGGTGTCCTGATTAGAAAAAGGAGAACAAAATTCGAGGCACAGAGACACATAGAGAAGGCCGTGTGACAACAGGGGCAGAGGTTGGGGTGATGGGGCTACAAGCCAAGGGAAGCCCAGGGTGCCACCAGAAGGTAGGAAAGAAGGATATCAGGAAGACTTCTTCAGAGCCATCAGAAAGAATCAACCCCATAAACAACTTGATTTCAGACTTCTAGCTTCTCTAATTGTGACAGAATACATTTCTCTTGTAAACCACCAGTTTGTGGCAACTTGTTAGAGCAGCCCCAGGAAACTAATACATGTCAGTGTAGAGTTTCCAGTGAGCATATGCAGATAACCTTGAGAATGAAACCAACAAACCTGAAAAGTAGTTGGGAGAAGTGGAGACACAGAGGTTTGCAATGTTGCCCAACGACTAGGCTTGCCAAAAAGCCAGTCCTACCCTTAAACTCCCTGGTTTCATGAGCATAAAGAAATCCTTTGTATTTTCCTTGCGTTTGCTTGAGCCAAGTTAAGAGTTCTATCTCCTCTAACCTAAGGAGCCTTAACTAAGCACAACGCCATAAATTTAATGGGAAAAGAGGTTATTACAGAACTGGATGAACTGTAACTGATACAGTTTCACAAACTGGACTGCAGAAAACAGTTACATCGGCAAGCCCTCCCCACCTTTCATGGGATGCTTGGCATGCACAGCTATTTAAGGAGTCAGACTGGACTGAGTATGTTCCCTTGTATCAAGATATGCCAGCCAGAGTGATGAGGCCACCAACTCATTATCACGGAACCTGAAATCACTGGAGTTGTGTGGTTGACAACAGTGTTAGACAGGCTGCCTCTCTGCTTAAGGGAACAGAGGCACAAAACATCAGAAGTTGCTTTCCCTTCCCTTGTCTCCAGCTAAGTGCCATGCGTGTTAAGTGTCTGGAAGTCATTTTAATTGGTATGCAACCCTGACCCTTGGGAAGCTCTCTACTGCCCCTGTCCACTGGTCTCCTTGATTCCCTGGGAAATGATGAAGCTCCTCATATACCGTCTTTCAGCCTGGCACTCTGGAGTATAAATAATCCTCCTGCATTCTCTGTGTTGTGTTCTCACCCTATAACTCTGCTCTTGTGGACGGCTGGGCTCATCCCTCATGTAATGGGAGGACAACAGCAGGAGCAAACACGGTGTTCCGGGTGGTGAATTCTTCATCAAGGGAAGCACAATGCAGCCGCTCCCAGCACACAAAGCGGCTCCAAGGATACAACGCTGGAGGATTCTGCTGAATGTTCACCTTGAGTGGTCAGCCATAGAATGTGTTCGTGCGGGCTTTCTTTTCCCTTTCTGGGGCCAACACACCACATTCAAGTGTGAGGTTGAAGACCAGGATTCGGGAACCACATGGATTTGAACCACACGTCTGCCAGGCAGTAGCCATGAGTTCCTGGGCAAGTTATTTAACCTTTCTGCATCCTGATTCTCTCCTCTATGAAATGAGCATCCTAACAGTACTTGCATCAGAGGGCTATGTGAGCACTGAATACAACAACCCACATTAAGTGCTTAGTGGTAACATTCTGCTTATGTATTAAAATTATTATTATTTTTAAAAAGACAAGAGGCCCCAAATGGAGTCACCATTTGTGCTATAAGCCCACACCAGCAAACCAGGACTTCATACCTAACCTAACTACAGTTTCAGCCTCTCACAGGATGTGACCTTTAACCAGTCAGTCTGGAGTAGCCTGGTCAGCACAGAGAGCTCGTCTACCCGACAGACCCCCTTCATTTCCCCAAAGGAAGGTAACCTTCCTGAAACAATCTACTCTTTGCTATAATAACTTCCACGCCCACCACCTTCTGCCTAAAAAAGTCTTCCATTTTGCTCCTCAGAGCTCCATTCTATCTGGGAGATGGGAGGCTGCCTGCATTCATAAACTGCTGAATGAAAATTAGATCTTTAAATCTACTCAGTTGAATTTGTTTTTTTTTTCTTTCTTTTTTTTTTTTTCAACGTTTATTTATTTGTGGGACAGAGAGAGACAGAGCATGAACGGGGGAGGGGCAGAGAGAGAGGGAGACACAGAATCGGAAACAGGCTCCAGGCTCTGAGCCATCAGCCCAGAGCCTGACGCGGGGCTCGAACTCCCGGACCGCGAGATCGTGACCTGGCTGAAGTCGGACGCTTAACCGACTGCGCCACCCAGGCGCCCCAAATTTTGTTTTTTAATCTTATGAGGATGAAGCTCCAGACACATTACTCTAAACTTTCTGTGTTCCAGTGTCTTCTTCCAAAAATAATAATAGCCTCTAATTTTTGGGTTACTGTACATATTGAATGGGTTTACACATGTTAAGCACTTGGAACAGTGTTCTAAGTAAATGTTGAGGAAATAGTATCAATTATAATCAATGGTTTTATTGCTATAATTTTCTCTTTCTAAGGGATACAAATGGTCACATTCAGTAATCATTAAGTATCGTGATGAAAGGTCACTACACAGGATGCCTTGAGGGAAGACAGAGAGCCAGACCCAACTATCCCTCTCCTTTGTTCACATAAACACAACACAAATACAACACTGGGAACACAGACATTCAAGATACAGAGGAAGAAAAGGAGTGAATGGCAATCCTACCCAGAACAATGAGAAGCATCACAAAGGTTGCTCCCTTTGAGCTCAGTCTTTGATATGACAATGACATGACAATGAGGAAGTATTTGCCAGGTAGATAGGAAAATCAAGGTGAACCTCCTTGATGCACATGCAAGACACAGCATGCACCAAAAGATGAAATGGCGTGCAAAGAGAGAACACTTCTGGAAAGTTGCATAGAACGATGTTTGGAAAGCCATCTTAATATTTGTAAAGCTTCATTTTTGCTGCTACAGCTGCCCTGACACTCTTTAGATAGCCATGTTACTTTCTATCCTTATCCAGATTCAGGTCACCTCCTCAGGGATACATTCTCTGACCTTCCTAAATAACAGAGGACTCTATCACTCACTATCCACTGTCTTGGCTTATTCCCTCCAGCTAAGACTACATAAAACATCCATGCTGTGTCTATCGTCTGCCTCCCCTCCATAAAACTATAGGCTCCCTGAGAGTTAAACCTTGTTTGTGATGTGCCCTGTCTTATGTTATGCACCTGGAACACATACAAAGCATTCAAGAAATGTTTTTGAATGAATGAGTGTAAGAATGTTGTGACTCTTACCTGGAAGTTCATGCCTTTAGACGGGCCTATGCCGCCTAGATTAAGGTGACTTTCTAAGGCTTCCTCCATGGAGGAAGATCAGGATCCACGTCCTTCCCATTATGGACATGAATGGCTTTGTGTAATCAATTCCAAACTTGAATTTCCCTAACTGAAGTTTATAGAGAACCCTACAGAGAGATAAGGTCAAGCTGGAGCTGCCCTTTTAGAAGGGATGTGTGGACTCATCATCCCACTAGTTACATCTCCCAAATCCTGCACGGTGGACCCAAGCACCTCTAGGTTCTTAACAACCCTGTTTGAAGATCAATGATATAATCAGCAGCCAAAAAACTTCCCGTGAAGGACATGTAAACATCATCCAAGTCAGGCCATATGGTATCCACTGGCAAATCCAACTCTGCTGTTGAAGAATTAAAGCAGCCACAGACACTATACAAATGGGTAAGCATGCCTGTGTTACAATAAAACTTTATTTACATAAACAGACACAGGCCAGGTGAAGCCTACTGGCAGTACTTTGCCATAGCCTGATGTTAGATCATCCCAAAATTAATCAGACTAATGCTCTGAGCTATAACAGCCCTCTCTACAGTGGCTACTCTTCTTGAAAACGTCCTGCCTCTTGCAATTAAATAGGAAAACTTATTAAAATGCTTAGAATCAATTGCTCTGGAGTAACAAGAAGTCCCAATAAACAGTCTGTTAGTTGTGGCTAATAGCTATGGTTATTATAAGAAAGGTAAGCAGAAATGCCTTCATTTGAATCAAATGTTAAAGACAGAGAAAAAGAAGAATCCAACGTTAGGTCACACAGAAGACTTTTAAAAACTCAGTTGTAGGACATTGTCTTTCCTTTTCCCCAAACTTCCCACTTCCCTCCTCTTCCAAAGTGCACAGTGAGACTACATTTCCCACATCCCTTACAGAGACATCTTCCATGAGACTGGGTCTCAACGATAAAGTAGGAGTGAAAAAAGATAAATCAATTCTAGGCTAAGCCTAGCATATGTGTTCTTCATGCTTTTTTAAATCACTTCTACCTACTGGATGCAGATGGTGATGATGATGACGACACCATAGGGGAAGGCTGAGACATGAGATGGGTAGACCCTGGATCCCTGAGTCACTGCAGGGAAGGAAGCCACTCCCTGATCAAACTTGTCCAACTTGGACTATTTGATGACTGAAAAAAACCACTTCTATAGCACCTGGCCATTATCATCTGGGCAGAGGGGGCATTATTCTGATTAATTCTGGGAGGATCTAACACCACAGATTATGGCATATAGTTAACTTATGAACTAGTTAATGGTAAACTGATAACCTTTTTTTTTTTTAATTTTTTTTCAACGTTTTTTTGATTTATTTTTGGGACAGAGAGAGACAGAGCATGAACGGGGGAGGGGCAGAGAGAGAGGGAGACACAGAATCGGAAGCAGGCTCCAGGCTCTGAGCCATCAGCCCAGAGCCCGACGTGGGGCTCGAACTCACGGACCGCGAGATCGTGACCTGGCTGAAGTCGGATGCTTAACCGACTGCGCCACCCAGGCGCCCCATGATAACCTTTTTTTTAATGTTCATTCATTTTTGAGAGACAGAGAGAGCATGCATGTGAGCAGAGCAGGGGCAGAGAGGGGGACAGAGGATCCGAAGCAGGATCTGTGCTGACAGCAGCAAGCCCAATGAGGGGCTCAAACTCATGAAACATGATTTCATGACCTTAGCTGAAGTCAGATCCTCAACTGACTGAGCCACCCAGGCTCCCCTAACCTAATAAACTTTTAAAAAAATTTTTTTAAATGTTTGTTTATTTTTGAGAGAGACAGAGACAGAGCATGAGCAGGGAAGGGGCTGAGAGAGAGGGAGACACAGAATCCGAAGCAGACTCCAGGCTCTGAGCTGTCACCACAGAGCCCGACACAGGGCTCAAACTCATAACCCGTGACATCATGACCTAAGCCGAAGTCAGACACTCAACTCACTGAGCCACCCAGGCACCCCTGAAGTTGGACATTTAAATGAATGAGCCACCCAGGCACCCCAAAACAAATAAGCATTTTAAAAGAATGGGGAATATGGGCAGATACATGCTTTTATTGTTGACTAACCAAGTGCCCAAACAGCAGTAAAAGTTAAGTGAATGTAAAACAATGCAAAGTTTGCTTCTGCAAAGAAGTCTAACAATTTCCACAAAAGACTTTCTACTTTGAAAATGATGTTCTATCTTGATCTGCTGGGCAGTCTTCCATATCAATAGCAGCCCACCTTCCCTAACGGTGAAACTGGTCAGTGTCCTTGTCTTTATGTATGGATTCAAAATCAGAACTCAGGAAGTCAAGCTACAATGTGCAGGACTTGGTACAGCTGGCTCACAAATAGTTCCTGGAACTAAAGGAAATTAAGAGGGGGATGGGAGGTGTCTTGCATCACATGAAGATTAGCAAGCAAGGGAATGCAACTCCACATGCCAAGCAGACAGCGCCTGTGAGAAGGGAAATGTGGCTGAGCCTAATCCATCTGTTAATGGCAGTGCTGATTTCTCACGTACATGCCAATAGACAAAAGCTATAAATAGAGGCTTTCAAAGGAGGGAAAATATAAGCATTTGCACTGATACTCTCCTGGATTAGGAAAGGGTGATGGAAAGCATATGGTCATTTCATGTAAAAGAAGTTCTTTATTTTGAGGTAACAATAACTGCCCCCATGGCCATGTTCAAATGTGAATGTCTCTGAATTATTAGCACTGGTGAATGAAATTCTGGTTTAAATCCACTGGGGAACTCTCTGAATAAAAAAGTAGTTAATCTTTAATAGGGTAGAAAATGCCATTTATAGAGGGAAAAATAGCCACTGACAAAATATCTATTTTGTAAATTTAAATCACATTTCATATGACGGGTTTGCGATTAAGCAAAGATATAAACTGTCTTCGGGACACCATCCAGATGGCTCTTAGTCTGCAACAGGGGGCTTGTAGATCGTGTTGTACATTACAATGGTTATTTCTTTTAATACTCATGTCCAGGCTCCATCTCAGAATAAGTGAATTGAACAGATGGGATCCACGTATCTATCTCTTTTAAGTGTCTGCTAACAGCAAAAGGATATGTTGAAGTCCTAACCTCTGGTACCTCAGAATGTGAACTTATTCAACATAGGGTCATTGCAGACGTTATTAGTTAAGATGAGGTCATACTGGAGTAGAATGGATCCCTACTCCAGTATGACTGGTGTCCTTACAATAAAATGGCCATGGGGCACCTAGGTGGCTCAGTTGGTTGGGCGTCTGACTTTAGCTCAGGTCACGATCTCACGGTTCCTGAGTTCCAGCCCCGTGTTGGGCTCTGCCCTGACAGCTTGGAGCCTGGAACCAGCTTCAGATTCTGTGTCTCCCTCTCTCTCTGCCCTTACCTGCTTGCTCTCTGTCTCTCTCTGTCAAAAATAAATAATCATTTAAAATTTAAAAAAAAAAATAAGAAAGTGGCCATGTGAAGACAGGTCGTGGAGACCACCACAGGAAGACGGAGGCAGAGATTGGAATGGCACATCTATAAGCCAAGGAACGTCAAGGGTTGTGGAAAAACATCGAACCCAGAAGAGGGTAAATTCTCCTTCAGTGTTTCCAACACCTTGATTTCAGACTTGCCACCCTTCAGAACTGACGGAATAAGATTCTGTTGTTTTAAGCACACTTCACAGTATTTTATTCCAGCAGTCCTACAACAATAATATAGTGGCCCATAATTAGTTGCTTTATAGGGTCCTGGTTAAAACCAACCATATCCAGACAATCAGATCTGGTTTTATTCTTTATCACAACCATCTATGTCCTGGGTATATGCCCACATTCTTCACAAAAAATTCCCAGTGATGCTAATTCTTGACACTCAGTGTGATATTTAAAGAAGGTTTGGAGACAGGAAGCTCATCCAACACAATACCTAGGATACACTTCTTCATATCTTTGGTAAAACATTCTTTCCTGTAGCAGGTATTTTGAAATGCATCAGAAATGATAATTATTTCATTATTTAGAAGGAAATTTCCTTTTTAAAAAATGTTTATTTACTTTTGAGAGAGAGAGAGTGAGCAGGGGAGGGGCAGAGAGAGAGGGAGACACAGAGTCCGAAGCAGGGTCCAGGCTCTGAGCTGTCAGCACAGAGCCCGACACGGGGCTCCAACTCACGAACCACGAGATCATGACCTGAGTCTAAGTCGGAAGCTCAACCAACTGAGCCACCCAGGTGCCCCAAAAGTCACTCTTAAACCCACTTCTCAAAGAAGAACTCTAGTTAAGAACTGAAGTACCTTCTTCCATATTTGTGGAGTATCTGTACTTACTTATCTCCACATGTTGGAATCAGATTTCTACTTCTTTTTGTTTAGTAATCATCTAGGATTTCATACTATTGGACAAACATGTCATATTTTATCCAGCACCCACTAGGATTGTGTTACATGGTTGCCACTGCATAAAATCAGTTGTCCTTTCACGGAAATTATACTACTGTTTACTTTTACTGTAAGTTTTTAGGGTGGAAGACAGTGTGGGACCCTATGGCGTAATCTACTAATCACTCCACTGCATAAAGAAGTTACTCAGTTCTTTTGTGCCATGCATTATTATACTGACTTGTGTGTGTGTGTGTGTGTGTGTGTTTTCAACGTTTATTTATTTTTGGGACAGAGAGAGACAGAGCATGAACGGGGGAGGGGCAGAGAGAGAGGGAGACACAGAATCGGAAACAGGCTCCAGGCTCCGAGCCATCAGCCCAGAGCCTGACGTGGGGCTCGAACTCACGGACCGCGAGATCGTGACCTGGCTGAAGTCGGACGCCCAACGGACCACGCCACCCAGGCGCCCCTAGTGTGTGTGTTTTAAACTGCCCCCCTCCCCCCGCCATGGGCAGTCAAAGGAAATTGCTCTCCATCTTTCCCAAGTTGATCCTTGTACCAAATTATTTTCCAAGCTGAAAATCCTTTAGCAAAGATGACAACTGAGCATATGACATGGAGGAGAAGCACTCAGTGGGGGAGCTGCTGGGAGGCTGATGCTGAGGGCTGCCTTGTCGGGGACCCACGCAGCAAGCATAAAGCCTATAGATCAAGGCACATGCTCTGTGAGTGTAAAGTATTAATCAGGCCTGACAGTTCCTGTGCCATGGTATTTATCATGTGAATTCCAAAACACACACAGATGCTTGGGACAAACACCTGCCTCTTCTCTCTCTGCTCATGAACTGCAAGGGGGCTTGGTTTGTCAAACTGAATTTGGTAATCTGTATCTTTAGTTTTGAGGATATGCTCTTCTGGAAAAAACAAATATTTTCTTAAACATACAGGAAATTAATTGCCCTAGCCCCATGGAAAGCTTGTCATCGAATTCCTACTGTCTTGTAACAGTAGTTTTTGCTATACAATAATGTACAACTGAAGCCAAGCTATTTAATTAAAGATTTGTGTGAGACACACACACACACAGACTCACATAGCATGTGTATGTATTTTGCTTGTTTGAAATCTGAGGCTGTATTTTGTTCTGTTCAGAAACAGGTACACAGAGAATAAGTCCATTGTCTCGTATACAACTGTCACTCAATAAATACTTGCTGAGTGAGCAAATGCTTTGACAAAAGTAATAGAGAAAGACACAAAAAGCAGGGGGAAAGTTGAAAATTTCGAGCTGTCCTAGAGAAATGTCCGACCCTAGAGCCGAGGCTGGAGAAATGCAATGAAAATGAATGTATTTTCAGGCAGAAAGTAAGGACATGATCAAAACAAAGGAATGGGGGCAGGTCAAAGGGACACAAGAACCAATGCAAAAGGACTCAGTGGCTAAGCCTTAGAGCCACCAGAACAAGTATTGACAGATTACAATTGGAGCAAAAAATAACTAGACACGAGTCTACACTGACATAAATAAAGAACTGAATTAAGAAATTGGGAGAGAATGGACAAATATAGCTTACCAACATTGCCAAATAATACAGTTACCTAGATAATCTTCCTCCATGGAGTGGTGCTGAATTATCCTCATCATGAGTATGCCCTAGACTCAGTTACCCACATTCAAAAATCAAGTATGGAAAAGGAGAGAA
Source organism: Herpailurus yagouaroundi (assembly GCF_014898765.1). Classification (NCBI taxonomy): domain Eukaryota; kingdom Metazoa; phylum Chordata; class Mammalia; order Carnivora; family Felidae; genus Herpailurus; species Herpailurus yagouaroundi. The sequence goes on from NW_024412453.1 coordinate 14,324,200, forward strand.
ACAGTAACCAAACAATGGAAAAACCTGCTGGATATCTTAACCTTAACCAACTAGGTACATTGCATATTTTCTAATATGATATACTGGGAAGGGCACCTCACTGTGATATCCTGCAACCCCCAACTCTAATGGAAGTTTAGTCATGAGAGAAACATCAGACAAACCTAAATTCAAGCGTATTCTATAAAACACCTGAGCCATTACTTTTGAAAACTGTCAATGTCATGATAGACAAGGAAAGACAGAAACTATTACAGCCAAGAGTAAACTAAGGAGACCTGGTGACTACACATAATGTGGTTGATACCTAGACTGGATCCTACAAGAGAAAAAGGGACGTCTATGGGAAAGCTGATGAAATCTGAATAAAGTCTGGGGTTTATAGTGCTGTATCAGTGCCAGTTTCTTAGTTTTGATAAACATACTGTGGTGATACAAAATGTCAACGTTAGGGGAAAACTGGTGAGGGGCATACCAGAATTCTCTGTAACTCAAAACTTACAATTATCCCAAAATAAAGATTAAACAAAAAAACAAACACGAGAGTATTGTTACCAGGGCTAATACCCAAATCCATAATCTTCTGTGTAGAAGAGGCAGGTATATCAAGGTCATCCAAGAACCAGAGACTAACGGAGGCCTTTTAAAAGAAAAGAAACCTAACATAGGCAATTGGGAAAAGAGGAAGAGTCAAGGACAGGTGAGGGGAGAACCTAGAACTTAGAGACTTGACAACGGACACCAAGAGGGAGAAGTGGAACCGTAAGAGCTCAGAAATCGGGGCCACCTGCCACGGAGGACACATTGCCAGGACAGCTGGGACTGTGGAGGCACATGCTGACAGAGGACCTGGAGGTGCCCCCAGGAACCACAGAGAGAAAGAGAAATAAGCCGTAGTTTCTCCCATATTCAAGTTTTCCAGCCACATATGCAATTGCCTAAACATACCCAGAAGCCATAGGCTAAGAAGCATCCTCCTGTGAAATAGGAAATGGGGAAGAGGCAGAGGAGTGCTGAGTATCCTTGGGCAGTTTTATGGAACGGTGGAACATAAGGATGAAAAATCATGCTCATTGCAGAGAATTGTGTCATGAAAAGTAATGCAAGAAGAGTACCAGAATCAAGAGTAAGCAATAAGCTTGGACACAAACCTCTACGAGGTAAAAGATGGGCACCATATTAAGGTAGAGGGAAACCAATAAAGTCCCCTAAACTCCCAACCCTTGTTTTTGCTTCTGAGGACTTATGAGTAAAATCTTAGGTCTATGATAACACATACCTTTTTATAATTTGGCATTAAATACACTTTGCTCTTGCTAAGTACAATGTGGCTCCCATGCAAATGAAGACCATATATTATGGTCTATCAGATATTCTGATGTATTATGAATAGAACAGTTATATTTAGTAACCTATTTTTAAAAGAACGGTTTGGCAGTAATTCATAAGCTGTGTATATGCTTAGAGTATATATATATACATATATATATATATATATATATATTTTTTTTTTT
>NW_024412453.1:14325813-14335214 GCF_014898765.1 Herpailurus yagouaroundi
TTTTTTTTTTTTTTTTTCTATTCTTCAAAGTAGATGATTTAAAAAATCATAGACATTTATTAATGGTATTATTGGGATAGTTTAGGGAAAGATGTTGAATGATGTAACCACTTGGTAGTCTGATTTATTAGTGTGTTTTCACATACATGAAACTCATTATAATTAATCTATAAAAACTATATTGTCAATATTTCACTGATCCAAATGAGTTTCTTCTATATTGGTGAAATGCTTTACTTGTTATGAAGTATGCCTTTTGTGTCCTAAAATGTAAGACCTAACTGTTTGAGATCTATCCTTATGGGAAATTATATCTTAGGAGCTTCATTAAAAACTTGATGAATAAAATCTTGATAACATTTAAAAATAAACAGCAGAAAGCAAAATGTATATATACTCTACTCAGAATAATGATTGAGTCTAATACAGCCCAAAGAGCTTCAGACTTGGAGAATCAACATGGCACCCATCAGGCTCACACTGAATCCCATTTATCTCCATTCTTCTTTTACTTCTATCTGGCCATTTCCCTCCAAATCACCACTGTTAGTGTTACAAAAGGGACTGCGCATGCAAGGAAGGGCCACTGCACTGAACGAGTGAATCTTTGCATGGGGGAAATTCACTGTGGTATATACAAATCCAGCAAATCCAGCTACAGTAAAAAGCAAAGTTGCTTTCAAAAGAAGGAAACACTTTTATGTTTAAAAATCATCTTTACCATCAACATCTTCATCTTCAGGACCTGTTATCTTATCTGCCAGTGACTGTGGGAAGAACATCACCTACATCTTCTCACTAAAGCCTAAGACTCCTCTATGAGGTGACTGCGAGGGGCAGAATCCTGCCCCCCAAAGAGAGCCAGGTCACAATCCCCAGAACTTGTGAATATGTTACATGAATAGGCAAAGGAGAATTAACGTAACAAGGTAACAGATGGAATTATGGTTGCTCATCAGACAACTTAAAATTGGGAGGTTATCCCAGACTATGAAGTTGGTGCTACTGCACTCACAAGGGTCTCAAAATGGAGAAGAGAAAAGAAGGCTAATGTCAAAGTAACCTAACATGTGGAAAACTTATTTGGCCATGGTGAGCTTTGAATGCGTAAGGGGTTCATAAGCCAAGGAATGCAAGCAGTCTCCAGAAATTGCAAAAAGCAAAGAAATGAATTATCCCCTAAAGCCTCCAGAAAGGAATGCAGTCCTGCTGATACTTTGGTTTTAGCCCAGGGAGCTGGATTCCAGACATCTGACCTCCAGAACTATTAGAAGATGAATTCTTGTTTATTAAGCCACTAAATTCATGGTAATTTGTTACATTAGCAAAAGTAATCTCATACAGACAGGGAGTATAATCCCCATTTTGCAGATGAGAAAATTAGCTTGTACCAAAAACAAACAAGCAAAACATAATTAGTAGCAACAGTACTGGAACTTAAACCGAAGTCTTTCAATGGCTCCAAACTTCAAGGTTTTGTTTTGTTTTTATTTTTGAAGATACTATGTTGCTTTACTTGGGAATATTTCACTTAATTTGGATATGTAGTATGGGTTCCAACACAAAGCAGTGTTACTATAAAAAGAAACAGAAAATGTGATTATCCAAAAAAAAAAAAAAAAAAAAAGGCAAACTTAGATCTAAGAAGACATGAATTAAGAAAATGAGCAACAGGGGCACCCGGATAGCTCTGTTGATTACACGTCTTGACTCTTGATTTCAGCTCAGGTCATGATCTCACGGTTCATGAGGTGGAGCCTCATGTCAGTCTGTGCACTGACCATGCAGAGCCTGCTTGGGATTCTCTCTCTCCCTCTCTCTCTGCCCTTCCCCTGCTCATGTTCACTCTCTCAAAATAAATAATAAAATAAATGTTAAAAAAAAATGAGTGTCGGGGCGCCTGGGTGGCTCAGTCGGTTGAGCATCCGACTTCGGCTCAGGTAATGATCTTGCGGTTTGTGAGTTCAAGCCCCGCGTCGGGCTCTGTGCTGACAGCTCAGAGCCTGGAGCCTGTTTCGGATTCTGTGTCTCCCTCTCTCTCTCTGACCCTCCCCCATTCATGCTCGGTCTCTCTGTCTCAAAATAAAATAAACATTAAAAAAAAAAATGAGTGTCAATTGATGAAATAACATTTCTTAAGCATTTATTGTTTCAGGCAGTTTTCTATAAGTTGTCTTATTAAATTCTCTAGAAATCCTGCACAGTGAAAACTATTGTTCGACTTAAAAGATGATAAACCTTAGAAAGGATACATCACTTGCCAAAGCTTGTACGGTAAAGGGCAGAGCCAAGGCTCAAGCTTATTTCTCCTTCCAAGTTTGCATCTGCTACATTTCAGTATATTGCCAACTCCAAAAGCAAGGATGTTTGTGGGCAGAGGTCAGTTAGAAGTGAAATGAGGACATAAGACATCTTAAGTATGTTCTCTCCATCCTGTGATAGCTCGTTAGCAGGTGAAACAGTATTATTTTTGGTCTTTGCTGTTTCCAGTGAATTTTGGAATCACATAGCGCATGAGGAAACTGCAAATTCTGAAATATTTGTGCCTTATTTGTGCACATATAAGCAGACACAAAGGAGAACGAATGGATCCTAATTGCTTAAGCTGACTGGGAAATCTTTGGTTACTAACATTTACATTAAATGCTTTATTATATACTAATGCTTACTTTAAAAAATATGGATATCAAAGATCCAAAATCTAAGACTTTCCTTTCCTTTTGACTATATTAAACACAATGAATTGTTTCTGAAAGATTCAGTCCATTCCAACATCTTTCTATAGCTGCCCAATACCTTATCAAATGTGTGCTACGCTGGTCACCAAGAATCTTCCAGGAAGCCTGTTAAAATCTGGAGTCCTGAGTTCTACTCTTAGGGATTATGATTCAGTGGGTGTGGAATGCATTGATCTCAGATAGATTCAAAGATGTGTAGCCAGTTTGGCTGTGTGGTACCCAGAGTCCTCAAAATAATTTGCCTGGATGTGAATTTCAGGAAGAAAGGGCTTTCTAATGTCATGATATGCAAGCAATACCAGAAGCAGTACTTTAAATAGCCCCACCTCAGTCTCTGTTTCTCTTTCCAAGTCTCTGCCTATCCTTCTCCCCAACACTTGTATTCCTGTGTTACTAGAAATATACTTAGCACTACAAGATGCCCAAGTACAAGCATGAATAAGACACTCACTCCAGTGACAAATCCAATGGATGACTTCATCTGGGCAAAATGCTGTCATGTCGGGTTTCCCTCTTTAGGGTTTATTGAAGATTGTAAATTCAAAGCAGCTAGATAGGTAATACTGCCACAATGCAAGACCCAGTACAGTCTGTGCCTGATAATATCATCAAGAAATAAAGCAGAATCCAAATGTTTGTGCAGCAATGAAAACAATGCCAGAAGGCTAACTCTAAGAGCTAACATCGGTTATGCCAGGAGGGTGAACGTGTAGATGCGATTTTCCCTATCCATCCATCCATCCATCCATTACATTATTCTTAAGCACGGATTAAGTGGTAAAAAAGAAGTAATTATAGAATCTTGGAATCACATTCTTACAAACTTTAGACTCTTATAGGTCTTATAATTATATGTGTGTGTGGGTACATAATAAACATGTACAAAGTGGAACATATTTTATAATGAGACTCATATAGTCATCATCCTTATTCTACAGTCATCAAGGTTTTGCTACCTTTGTTTTTAACTTGCTACTATGTATTCATTTGTTGACTCAAGTATTTTAAGCAACTCTAGAGTTCATATCATTTCCCTTGTACTTCCTAATCAGTTTCTGCCACTCAAAATTAAGGACACTTTCTTATATAACTACAATACTATTATCACAAGTGACAAAATCAATGATAAGATTCATAGCTTTTAAAAATAAAAGTCATTTTATTTTTATTTATTTTTTAACATTTATTTTTGAGAGAGCAAGAGCAGGGGAAGGGCAGAGAGAGAGGGAGACAGAGAATCAGAAGCAGGGTCCAGGCTCTGAGCCATCAGCACAAAGCCCAATGCGGGGCTCAAATCCACAAACCATGAGATCATGACCTGAGCTGAAGTCAGATGCTTAACCGACTGAGCCAACGAGCCACCCAGCCACTCCTGGAAATAAAAGTCATTTTAAAGATCACCTTATCCTTCTATGGTAGCTTCCTGTCCACAGTCTTTCTTTTTTTCTTTTTTTCTGCTTTCTTCTTTCTCCTTTCTTCTTCCTTCCTTTCTTTTCTCCCTTCCTCCCTTTCTCTCTTTCTTTTGGTACAGCTTGCTGGAGTCATCTAAGTGACTCCAAAAAGCTAGCATTGAAAAGAGTGAGGAGTGTGTGTGCAAATAGCAAGGAGAGGAGAGGGAAGCAGATGGGTCTGAAACAAGAACTAAAAAGGGCTCACAAGAACCAACAAGGGCTCTCCATGTTTCAAGGACAAGTCTGCAAAGACCTACGGCAGCTGGGCTGGAGAAACCCAGAGGCTGAGAAATTAAAAGGACATCAAAATTAAGAAGCTACAAACTTCTCTGGGGCGGCTGGGTGGCGCAGTCGGTTAAGTGTCCGACTTCAGCCAGGTCACGATCTCGCGGTCCGTGAGTTCGAGCCCCGCGTTGGGCTCTGGGCTGATGGCTCAGAGCCTGGAGCCTGTTTCCGATTCTGTGTCTCCCTCTCTCTCTGCCCCTCCCCCATTCATGCTCTGTCTCTCTCTGTCCCAAAAATAAATTAAAAAAAAAAAAAAAGAAGCTACAAACTTCTCTAAATAGTGAAAGTTCACTTGCTCAGAGACGTGATATATCACAAAGTTCGGGATCAAAACTTTACAGAAGGGACACATGGAAAATGAAGTTAAAGGGACATCTGTCTGTGTCTATAAATGCCTAGAAAAGGACAAGAAGCAAAAAACACAGCCAACAATCCAGATGTTAACCCTAAAATTAGGGCCATCTTGGTGTCCGGCAATCACAATCCAGATGTCCTTACTAATGAGAAAGAGGCGGGTCCAACAGGATCCTGGCTGTAGACAGTACCTTGAGCCCACCAGTTCTGAACCCTGCTGCACGTTACAATCACCAGGCAGCTATAACAAGTCCTGATGCCCGGAACCCACCCCGAGAGACTCTGATTCATTTGATCTGCAGTCAGGCTGAACGAAGCACTGGCACTTTTTTTAAAAGCTTTCCAGATGATACCAATGTGTGTGAATGTTGAGAAACACTGGTCTAACTACAAAAGCAAGGAGCTTAAATCAATAGTCTGTATTCATCTCAAAGACAGATTTGTTGTTGTTTTGTGCATGAGATGGTGGCTTTCATAGTGAATTTTTAAAATCGATTCCTTTAAAAATTTAAATTAAAAAATTTGAGCTAATTCATATAAGAATCCAATTTCCAGGTTCTCCTGAAAAAAAAAAAATCAGCAGCTCTGGCAATTGGAGGCCACAAGCCACTCAACCCTTTAAACAGCCATGTTCTGCCATGAGCACAGCCCTGAGACATTTGAGTTTTGTGATTCAGACCTTCCCCAACCACTCTTTGGATCATCTAATATTAAAACAATAACCAACTAAGACCACAATGGCAATGATTAGTGTCCATTTGCAACTCTATTTTACTCTTTTGCCACTAGGAAGGAGCCCAGAGTATAAGGGCTAAGCAAACATTACTGAAATTAATTAATTTGTGAGGCTTATTTTTTTTCTTGTGTTGGTGACAAAAAGAAGTGAGGAGGGCAGTAGAAACCCACGGAAAGTGCTGGACAAGGAACACTGCATTTCCAGCTCATCTTGAGTGCAGATGTGGTACTTGGATAAACATATGAGCTGTCCACGCATCAGTGAGTGCCCGAACACTTTGGAGGTGAGCCAGGGGGACTAGCCTGAGAGGATGGCCTCCCAGGAGTCACAGCCTAGCTTCACAGCATCATACACATCCCCACCCTTCAGGTGGCTTTTCTGCAAGAACATCATGGCCTCTTTGGGGTCGGTGGTTGGGGTTTCATCACACACACCGATCCTCTCACCTGCTACAGGGAGATGTGACCACCAAATCATGAGATTTTGGTGACCTTCCCTTCTTGTTCTACATAGAGCACCCCAGATTCAAACAAATTAACAGTTTGCTGCTGTACTTTTAAACAGTGTAAGACAAAAACACAAACAAGAAAACAGAAAAGAAAAAAAAACAGACACACTGGACTTGATCAGAATTCAAAACTTTTGTGCATTAAAGGGCACTACCGACAAAGTGAGAAGGCAATCCACAGAATGGGAGAAAATATTTGCAAATTAATTACCTGATAAGGGATTAACATCCAGAATACATAAAGAACTCCTAAAACCCAACAAGAGTAAAATCCAATTTCAACAAAGAATTTCTCCAAAGAATATATACAAATGACCGATAAAGAATTCAGGAAATAAATAATGAGGGGAAATAGAATTCCATCCCTCCCCTCATGCCAAGATTGCTTCTATCCCCTTAACTTTTAGCTCCCCTGCACCTCCCCATAAGAGAGAATGATCCACATTAATGACTGGACCCTGTTACCGGAAGGCAAGGTCTCTGTGCTTCAGAAGGCAGGATCCTTGGCTCTACCCTCTTTCCTATAAACCTTTTGATCCCATAGGGTAGAAATCAGCAGAATGAAGAAAGTCCTAGTTGCTTGGGTCAAGCCCAGCCATATCTTTTCTACTTCCTATCTCTTGTTCTCAAGAAATACATGTGGAAGGGTGAGTTAAGATGGCCGAGGTCTACAGACCTGATCTCTTCTCATCTCTCTATGTGCATGTGAGTGTGCCACAGTGACCTAGACCCAAGGTCTAGGGACTCCAGAATGGAGGTGCGAGAGAAGAATAAAAAGATGCCCTGGCAGCCTTTTACCAGAGCTGAATTCAGGTACGGGGTGTTTACAAAGCCACGGAATATTCTCATAGTTACTGTCCCTGTATTGCTGCTTGCAGCTAGAATTCCTGCAGGATTCCTGCAGGAAGCAATGCAAACGGCAAAGGCTGATTCATGAGATTTCTGAACTCCGACCACGATACCAGCAAAAGCACCGGAACTGTTACCTTCATCCCCATTAAATAATAACCAGCTGAACAAGAAACTCTCCTGAAAGCCCAGGAGAGAGAGTAGCCCATGAGAAGCTGAAATGCAAGAGCCATCTCTTCTGAATGATAACCCAAGTTGCAATCATATACTCACTCAATTAGTCACTCAGCAAAAACGACTCTTCCATTTGATGATCTTTAAAAAAAAAGAGAAAAGTCCTAAATTGGATATCTAATTTCTTTCTTTTCTTCAATTTAAAGCACAAAGGCTTTAGAATTGGGCTAAAGGGGTTATTTAAATCCCTAAGCTGTTGCTACTCTATAATTTCTGGTGTAACACAAAAGTTTTAAAACATTTTTTTTCTTTCATTTCTGTACTTCCAATGCCCTTTTTCTTGGGGAGTAACTGCAGCTCTGACTATAATCACATTTAAGAGGCTATATTTTCGCACATTTTTCTGATTCAGAGCATTACCTGAGGGACTTTGTTTAGTCATATTAGAGGCTTTTGCACAGATTTAATCCCCCAGTTAATATCCCCAGGTATAATTCACAAGGCTAGCATTTAAGTTCCTCTTCAGGGCTTTTTTGACTTCCTTTCTGTCTTATGTTGCCTATGTCCTTGATCCACATAAAAGGATATAATCTTGCTTGTTCCTTATATTGTCTGTCTGTGTGGACGAATGTTTCATAACGGGGCTGTTTCTTAAATGGTAAATCTATAAACTTGTAATTGTATCGGACCAAGATATTTAGGTAGATTCGGATTTGTCCCACGCATTCTTTCGGCTCTGATTTCCCCAGAACTGATGACAGGTTTGTAAGTAATATTAACTGTCTTTTGTAGTAAATTACATCTTGTAATCACTGCAGGGCTCATCTCTGGCCAGAGCAGTTATCAGCTGAAGCAAATAAAGGGTTTGGAGACTCTGCTATCTGTTTCCTTTCAGAATGCCAGAAGTCCTCTATAAACACGAGTGTGTGGAATGAGAGGTCATCTTTTGAAAGCTATAATAAAACATGATTGTAACAGAACATGTGACAGGCTGCTTAGCAGAACAGCCGCCTGACAGTGGCTCAGCTGGAGCAAGACTCCAGGGCACGGGTGTGGGGGAGGAAAAACAAAAGCACCAGGAATTCTGTCTGCTGGATATTGTGTCCATCGCCCCTATAATGAGTGTTAAGGAAAATTCGTCTTTGAGAGGACAAAAAAATGATCGGAGTCAGTGACCCACAAACTTGTGTGGTGGGTCCTATAAGGGAGATGAGAAAAATGAGACTAGAGACCCCATGGATGGACTCCCAAACTCCTTCCCCGACTTGTTCTAATGCCCCAGCAATGACATCCAGATCCCCTCTATGTGGGCTATGGTGAAGATGATGATATATAATAACATTTCACATACACTCACTAAGGTGCCATGAGTTCTGTTCAATACAGTACCTGCATTACCCTATTCACTGAAATTGACACTTTGTAACACTTATTTAAGCACTTACCATATGCCAGGTACTGTTCTAGTTATCTTATGAGCATTAACTCATTAATGTTTCCAGCCCTATAAGCTAAGGGCTCTTGTTTCCTACCATGCACAAGTGTAGAAGCGAGAGCTGTGGTAAGTTAAAGCATCAAGACAACCTAGCGAGGAGGTGAGCAGCTAGGATTTGAACGTGTGCAGTTTGGCTCTATGGTTCCAACCCTTAATCACGCCACCATATGCATAGTATTCGTGACCTTGCTAGGAGATATTGTAAACGGAATGTATGTGCCTCACCCCCAAACTCACAAATTAAAATACTAACCCCTCTGGGGCACCTGGATGGTTCAGTTGGTAGAGCATGCTACTCTTGGGCTTGGGGTCATGAGCGTGAGCCTTAGGCTGGGCATAGAGAATACATTAAAAAAAGATTTAAAAATAATAAAATAAAATAAATTAAAAAATCAAATCCTAACCCCTCATGTGATGGTATTAGGAGGTGGGGCATTTGGGAGGTAATTCACTCATGAGGTTTGAGCTTATATTAAAAGGTTCCGGAAAGTTCCTTTGACCATTCCACCACATGAGAACACAGTGAGAAGACATGAAGCATGAGCCAGAAAGTGGGTTCTCACTAGACATCAAATCTGCCAGTGCCTTGGATCTTAAGACTTTCAGCCTCCAGAACTATGAGAAATATATTGATCAGTCACTAAGTCACCCAGTTTATGGTATTCTTGTTATAGCGGCCAAAACGGATTAAGACAAAAAGTACTGTGTTTATCACCAGCTGTGGAGGAATGAGCTGAGTCTCTGCAGGTAATTAATGGCAGGAGTCTCCCTGCCTGCATGAGCTTGGGGGTTCCTAACCACTATGTTCTCT
>NW_024412453.1:14335224-14412554 GCF_014898765.1 Herpailurus yagouaroundi
GAGAATGCTCCCTGTTCTTCTGAGGTATAGGGGATTCGAAGATAGATGCTGTATGTTCCCAGAGTACTTTCACCCGCAAAGGGGAAATAGGCTAGGATTGAAAAACAAGTGGGGATGATCTTCATTAGCTTGAACTCACTGGAGCCCAAGTTCTGTCTCTAGAAGAGGATGCTACTTCTATTCCCCTGGTCACAATTTTACAAATACACACACCCACTAAAGGCTCCCTGGCTGATTGGAAATTTAAAATGGATTCAATAAATGCAGATTTGCTTTATTTAAATTTGTGTAAAGCAGCAAGAACAGTGCCATCATCAATACTCATGTTCTGGAGGATGATTTGGAATGTGCTTTGATGTGAACACTGGGTTGGAAGAATAAAATTATTCAATACAAGGCCACGGCTAATGCCAAATGTGCATGTCAGCTTATTTGGAACAATGGACTGGCACAAAGAAAAACATTTAAAAGTATTCATCATCTCACCTCCCAGAGGGAACCACTGTTAACATTTTCAGGTGGGTTTTGTCAGTTTTCACTTTACACAGTGTGACTATATTTATAATAAATATAATCATACTTTATGATCTTTATGTCTTTATTGTGAATTTTTCTTTTGACACTAAATACTCTTACAAACCATCATTTTGAGTGGACACATACTGTTGGATCATATGGATACATCTTAAATTATTTAGCAAGTTCTGTATGTTCACATTTAAGATGTTTCTCTATTTTTTGGTATTATGTTAATCCTGGAATAATCACCTTTGTACATAACCATCTGTTCTTCTCTGTTTATTTTCCAAGGATTTATTACTGGGAGATGACAAGAATATTGGTTTTATGATGTTGATTGCAGCATTACTTGTAAGAGCCAATAAATTAAAATTACCTAAATGTTTGTTAGTAGAAGTGTTAAGTAAATCACATTCATACTCAGTATAAAATAACATGTAATCGTTTAAAATAGCACTATGTCTCCACACAAGAAGAGATGTCTTAACATAAAGTTGAGTTTAAAAAGCTATGTGTGGTCTGATCACATTTAAAACTCCTACAAATTTATGGACATAAAGAAGTGAAATGTATGAGTGTTTGTGTGAATGTGTACGTTATTTGTACATGTGTAGACACACCTGTAAAGATGCCTTCAGCCACAACAGAAAACCAAATCTGACCAACAATGATCATAAGCATAAAAATACGAAATATGTTTTTAAAATTCCAGGGAAAAAAAGAAACAGCCCTTGGCTTTCTAAGCAACTCTCAGATTCAACAAGAACCCAACTTCTTTCAGACTTTCTATTCCACCATCCTGAGTCCAAGAGACTTTTGTCCTGAGGATTCACCTCATGGTACCATGACAACCAGGGTGACTCCAATCATCAATACCACATCCAAAGCAAGAAGCAGGTGATGGTCAGTGCCACAAAGGATGAGCTCCTTGTGTGGTCATTCCTTTTAAACTGGAAGAAAATTTGCCATACTCCTTCTGGACTACTTCTTAATGTCTCATTTGGCAGAACTGGGTCCCTCGGTGCAAAGGAAGCTACAACTTTGAGGATCTGACTTTTCTAGGGGGATATGGGACGCTAAGAAAGAGGAGGGGACACTGTGATGACATATACAACTGACAAACCTTACTGAAAAAACAAAAAAAAAAGTCTGAATGGGTATGTACCAAAGTACTTCTCTGGCTATCCTTGGATGTGGGAATCTACATGAAGATTAGAGAACATTCCTTAATAATTTATAAACTTGTTAGGTTAAATTTTATACAGTTGGTGTAAACTCCTTTTGTAATATTTCCACAGAAAGAAAAGAACACAGTATTCCTAGTTGTGGTTCTGATAACAACTGGTCACTGTAGAGGACAAAAAAATCAGATTTTTATCAAGTTGAAAAAAGGCTTTCCAGTAAGTATCCCTTTTGAGAGTCTGTTCATTCAGAAAACTGGAGCAGTGACAAAGGTAGTAGCTGGCCATGCTTAATTCAAAACTGGGTGTGTGTATATGTGTATGAACGTATTATGTATGTATGTATTTGCATCTATATCCATATTTGTCTATTTATGTATCACTGTAAGAACATACTAATATCAGCAATTCCCAAATGGAGGTGATTTTGCACACCAGGGTACACAGTGTGTGTCTGTGTGTCTATGTGTATACATATATATCCCAGGAGGACAAACACCTTTGCTTAGAGTCCAACTCAGATCTGTAACTCAAGAGACTCCATTAGAATCAGTTACGATTATGAGGGTCCAATTCACATATATACAACATATGAGGAAGTCCATTAAAAATCAAGTTATTTTTTTTCTAGCTAGACCTTTTATTCTGAAGTTCCATCCTCATTAACTATTACCTGTCTTTTGTCACTGAGTTAATACTGATGCAAAGTGAAAAAGGCAGGAACACAAGAGTAATGCTCCTCCTTTGGTAGAACCAGAATTTTTTGCGAGGTGGAAGAATTAGTATCTTGACATATTTAAATTACTCATGTAGGCCATCACAAAGAGGCATCCTATGGTCAAAGTCAGTATGAGGTGTTTAGATGATTCAACGGGAACAGAGCAGTGTTTTCAACAAATGATGCTGGGGCAAGTGGATATCCATGTGTGAAGTACAGAAGCCAACCCTTATTTCATATGACATGCAAAAATGAATTCAAAATCGTTCATAAACCTAAGTGTTGAAGCAAATACTATACGACTCTTAGGAGAAAACATAGGGGGGTAAATCTTTCTGCCTTTGGGGTAGGCAATGAATTCTTAGATATGACACCAAAACAGCAAGCAGATAAAAGAAAAAAAAAAAAGATTAAATGGACTACATAAAAAAAAAATTTGTACTGCAAACAATTCTATCTAAAAAGTACAAATGCAATCTCACAGAATGGGAGAAAATACTTTCAAATCATATATGTGATAAGAAACTTTTATCTAGAATGTATAAAAACCCTTACAATCGAGTAACCAAAATCAATAATAAAAGACAACCTAGTTTTTAAAATGGATAACAGAGGGGCACCTGGGTGGCTCAATCTGTTGAGCATCCGACTTCGGCTTAGGTCATGATCTCGCGGTTCGTGAGTTCGAGCCCCGCGTCGGGCTCTGTGCTGACAGCTCAGAGCCTGGAGCCCCTTCAGATTCTGTGTCCACCTCCCCCCTCCGCCCCACCCCTGCTTGGGCTCTGTCTCTCTCTCTCTTTCAAAAATGAATAAACATTAAAAAAAATTTTTAATGGATAACAGAGTTTCATACAAAAAAAGATACACAAGGGGGTATAGCTGAGTTGTGAGCATTTGATTGCAAAAAAAAAAAAAGATAGACAAATAGCAAATAAGTACATAAAAAGATGCTTAATGCCATTAGTCATCAAGGAAATGCAAATCAAAACCACAATGAGATGCTACTTCATACCCAGTCGAATGTCTAAAATCAAACAGACAGACAATAATAAGTGTTCATAAGGATGCAGAGAGGTTGCAGCCCTCAGACACTGATGGTGGGAGTATAAAATGGTGCAGCCACTTTGGAAAACAATTTGGCAATTCTTCAAAATGTTAAACACAAAATTCCTATGTGACTCAGAAATTCTACCCTTAGGTATATATTCAAGAGAAATGAAGCATGGCTACAGAAATTCTTTTACATGAATATCCATAGAAGTATTATGCATAATGGCCAAAAAGTGGAAAAAACCCAAATGTCTATCAACTAATAATGGACAAATGAAACGTGGCATGTTAATATAAGGGAATATTATTTGGCTACAGAAAAGGGAGAAAATTCAGATGCGTGCTATGTAACGTGGAACCTTCAAAACACTATGCTAATTAAAAAAAAAGACATAGAAGACCAAATATTGCATTTTTCTATATATATGAAATGCCCAAAATGGACAAATCAACAGGGACATAAATTAGAACGATGGTTGCTTAGGAATAGGTGTGGAATGCAGTGAGAAGAGATGATGAGTAACTACTAATGGATTTAAGACTTCATTCCAGAATGACAAAATATTCTACATTTAGCTGTATTGATGCTTGTCCAACTTTGTGAATATACTAAAAACCACTGAATTGTATACCTGAAATTTTTTCAATATTTATTTATTTTTGAGAGACACAGAGAGTCAGAGCACAAGCAGGGGAGGGGCAAAGAGAGAGGGAGACACAGATTCCAAAGCAGGCTCGAGGCTCTGAGCTGTTAGCACGGAGCCTGACACAGGACTCAAACCCACAAACCGTGAGGTCATGACCTGAGCCAATGTTGAATGCTTAACCGACTGAGCCACCCACGTGCCCCTGAATTGTATATTTTAAATGAATGGCTTTTGTGAATATGAATACCAAATGATATGTGAATCTCAAAAAAGAGGTTTAAAAAAACAGTGCAAAGATTTGTGTGCATGGACTCTGGAAGTTGTACAACGCACAACCTGAACACACTTAGTGGTCCTGGCTCTTTGATGTTGGCCCAAAGAGTTTAAAAAATGATTTAGTACCAATAATTAGAAAATAGAAGATATCACATTAAAATCTGGTTGTATTTGTTTTTCTTGGAAAATCAGAAGATCTGGCCCATGAGCCCTTCATCCTTACGTGTCAACAATCTGCTAGAACTCAGCAGCCTCTTCACCCAGAGCATTCACTGGCCAGTTTCCCACCAGTCTCTTTTGATACCAAACCTACAACAAGTAGTTGGCCATCATTCACAATCACTCATGCATCCTTATATTTCTCATGAAATGGCTAAGGACAAGTGAGACATTTGATCTGGCCTCTCTCCCCAGGTCACTAAGTATGGCTACGGGGGCTGTTCCTGTGATTCATGAACTCCACATTTCTGCCTTCAGTTACCAGGCACCAAAACGTTTTTTTTACTTGCTGACTGCACCTTCCCGGGCACTTTCTCTTCTCACTAGGCAAAGGATGTGCCTCTACCTGTTCTTGATAAGGCCCCATCATCCCTTATGAACTGCTTCTCCACTTCAGGATGATGAGGACGCCTTCTGTGGGTACAGATGAACTCAAGTGTCCTCAAGCAGTCTCATGTTTCCTGGGTAGTTAATACATATTCAGTGCACACCGCACCATCAGGAGGAGGGAAGCCATAGTCTTCCTGTGAGCGAGACTGATCCTTAAGGCCAAACTAAACAAAAGCAGTGGGGTTAGGAGGAGTCTGCGATCCCAGTAAAAAGCTAGGCAATGGGAGACAAATACCTTAAGTGGTCCTGGACATTCATGGACTGTCTTCCTAATGTTGCCATACCTGACATATGTACACATCACCTGTCTTTTTATTTATTAACCAAGTACTCTTACTATGTGGTCCAGTGCTATTGAATGGTATGCCTTTGTAAAATAAAAAGATAAAATAAAATCTTACTTCTTTCAAACAATTCACTTTTCACATTTTTTTACTCAAATAAACAAAATTAGACAAAGATAAAGGAGGATTCTTCTATTTCTACTATAAACTTAGAAATAGAAATGCTATCATAAAGAGAAGGTAAGTATAAAAATAAAAACAACCCCAACAAAAACTTAGTTCTGGCAAGATCCCTTTGCCAGCCCAAGGCCTACCTCCCCCTTTGTTATAAGGAAGAGTGGAAAATCTCATTGAAGGTAAACTATAACCAAACAGAAAATTTCCTCTTAAGGTAATCAGGAGGCTTGCAGTGCCTGGGTGGCTCAGTTGGCTAAGCGGCTGACTCTTGATTTCGGCTCAGGTCATGATCTCATGGTTTGTGGGTTTGAGCCCCAGGTTGGGCTCTGTGCTGACAGCATGGAGCCTGTTTAGGATTCTCTCTTTCTCTCTCTCTGCTCCTCCCCAGTTTGTGTGCACATGCTTGCTCTTTCTGTCTCTCTCAAAATAAATAAATAAACTTTAAAAAATCAGGAGGCTTATACAAAAAATGAAAGGCTTATCATTTCCTTGTTCTATGATTCCATATTATTTTAATTCTTTCTTTCACAGCCTAAACTCTTTGCAATGCCCCCTGGTAAACTCACAGTGCACATTAAGCAACACATTAGAGTGAAAACATAAAAATCCACTGGAGCAAGTGGAAGGATGCACACGAAGGGGCGGGTCCTGCTGTCCATCCACAATTCTACCCTCAGGTCATCCACAAGGGATAGGGCTACTTAGCATCTTGCCTTGGTGAGTAGGAGAACTGGAATTGCAATGTTAATGTCCAGGGTGAACTTGCCTACAGAATAAGCCCACAGACCTATTTCATCAGCCTGTGGACCTCTGTGCACTTGTGTGTGTGTGCGCACATGCACACACACACTCAGACACTCACACACACACAGAGTCTTGCTCTGCGGACTATGAGCTTCAGGGCCAGAAAGATGTGGCAGATTCTGTCGCTTAGTAGTTGAGCCTCAGTTTCCCCATATGTAAAGTAGGAATAAACATTCAACGTGGAGGTGAACTATAACGTGGATGTGAACATATGCAACATCCAGCTGCTCAGGACCCTAGAGGGGAGCCTAATAATTGGTACCTGTTATTTTTCCAGTTCAATTTCCCTATATTGTAATATTTCAGAGCACCACTGGAGAAAGAACACAAAGGAAGAAAATTAGAGAGAGCCATTTGAAATACAGACTTAGGGAGAAGCTTTCTACCCTGTGACCTGTGGCATGTGATTAAACTCTGTGACTCCAATCTCATGCACGTGAAACAGTATAGGAAATGTTGTTATACAATTATTAACTACATAATTAGATAATAAGATGATTTTGAAATCACCCAGCACATAGTAGGTACCCAGGGAACGTGAGTTAATTCTGCACTTGCAGTTGAATCAGTTAGAAATATAAAAATCTAGTTTCACAAAGCAAATGTATTTTCCTGATCTAATTTTCCAAATCCCTTCAAAGGGATTTCTGGGTGGAGAAGCTGATCTGCTAGTCCTACCTTCGGGAGTACGCTTTGTTAGTGCATTTAAAATGTACCTCCTTCTTTATTTTGAATTGTAGACCCTACCTTCTAAGCAATTTTCAAGTTAAACAGAAGAAGACAAATTAAGGAAAGAAACTGAGCAGTAGAGGGAGCAGACATTACCAGAAACAGGTGGGTAAAGATTTCAGTGTCACGTGGCCCAGCAGCAAAGACCAAGATGGAAAGAGGAGTCATTTCTCTCAACTGATGGAAGCAGGTAGGGCAGTCCCAATGCAAACATAGCCAGTGCTCTCAGCCGCACTGTCACAAATTCAGATGGAGAGAGTCTTTCCTGTTCTTTGCTGAAGGAGCTCTACGTAGTGTGTTGAACACAGTTCCTTCAGTGATAATGCATTGATTACATACTATACAGAGTACCCACTCTGATATAAAGATATCCCAATGCAATCACGATACTTACTACTTTACCATCATTTCCACCCAAATATTCGTGCAGCAAGCCAATGATGGCTAGATCTATGGTTGTGACAGGTCTGCACCTGCCAAGCTCATCGAGGTTGAGATGTATGCACATGTATCAGTTACTGACCCAGAGAATAAATGGGGAGCACACTGCTCCCTGTACTGGTGGCCAAGAGCAAACTCTCAGCCCTGCATCTTACCTGCTATGGCAGGCTGAGTGGTCCCCTAATCCCTGGAACCTATGAATATGTTATGTACGGCAAAGGGAAGTCACATATAACTAAGGTTAAAGAATCAAAAGTAGGGAGATTACAATGGATTATATCTAACCTAATCACACCCTTAAAGGGAATATTCTCTGGCAATAGGTAAGGCATGAGAAGTGCTTGACTCATCACTGCTAGCTTTGAAGGCAGAGGGAGCCACAAGCCATGAAATGTGGGTAACCTCTAGCAGCTGACAATAATCACTGGCCAAAAGCCAGCAAGGAATCAGGGACTTCAGTCCCCCAAAACACAAAGAATTGAATTTTGCCAATAACCTGAATGAACCTGTAAGCAGATTCTCTTTCAGAGGGTCCCAAGTTCCCAGACCAGCTGATACCTTGATATCAGTCTTGGGAGACACAGAACAGAGAATCCACCCAAACAAATCAGTGCGCAGACTTCTGACCCACAGAACCATAAAATAATAAGTTTGCCATTGTGCCTTTAACCCACTAAACTTGGGGCATTTACTACAATAGAAATAGCCATCGAATACAACTGTTTATAACACTGGCTCACAGACCAGAAAAGGTTTGCAAGCAGGTTTTACCAATCTTCTGTTTAAAAAAGAAAAAAAGGGGGGGATAACTAAACAAAAAAATGGTGTTTTTCATGTATAGAGGGTAGTTTGGTATAAAGAAGTCAACTCTCCTTTCAAGGCTAAGTACAGTCCTTTACTCTGTGGTGATATCCTTTCTAATTTTTTGACCTTAAATTGTCTTCCGTTTTATGACATTATGATGCAGCAGATGATTGTCTTTATCAGGAAAGACAAAATTATAGTAGTTCTATTTATGCTTTTTGGTTCCCTTTTGCATTTTTGTTTATTTACAAATTTTATTTACCTGTGAAATCCTGAAGTCTGAGACCCACTGCTGTCACCAACTAGATCCTAATACCTGACTGACCATTACTGTCCACCTGCTTATGATCACCAGCCTCTGTCCCATATTTTTCCTTATGCTCTTCTTTCCAGCTTATCTCTTAACTCAAGCAAATGGAAAGCAAAAGCACCTCTCAAGCAACAACAACTGCCCAGACAAGACCTCAAGTCAGCTCAGACTACCCAGACCAGTTGGAGCACAACCCCCGACTCCCGCCTGTGCACATGGACCAAGGAATAACCTCTAGAATGACCGATGTTTACCTTTACCTCATTTACCTAAAATACACACAAGGAGAAGCACAGGCCTCACAGAAGCATAGGATACGTGATGTCTATATAGACATGTTTCCTTAAGGCGCATCCGCGATCTTATGTCCATCTCTACATATGACGACAAGGACCCCCTCTTTAAATAATCATCCTAAGTCTAAATAAAAGGAACCTATTCACCCCTGCTTGAGGAATCATGGCTTTGGAAGCCATTCCCCATGATCTTCTTTTTGCTGAATATAAAGTTTGCCTTGTGCGATAACTCCTCCTGATGGATTTGTGACTCACCAAGGAGGAAACTTATGTTAGTTTGGTTACATTGCCACACATCGAACACTTTCATCTTCGAAGCCAGCAGTTGCACAAATGACAACCCAAGGGACACAAGAAACAGTGATCAATCATTTGGGGCACTTGTATACTAACTTGTCCATAACCTTCATCCTTCTGTTTAGGAAAATGGGTAGACCTGATTCTACGAAATAGATATTTCCTCAAAATTATGGCTCCAGAGCATTTTGGATTTTGTTTGAGAGCATGTGCACTTATGCATATGGGTCTGTGTGTTGGTATAAGGGTAGTCATACCTCAAAGTAAAAGATAAGATTGCTCTGCCATCAAAATGCTATACATCCATTCATTCATTCCCTCATTTATTCATTCAACACATATTTATGGGGTACCTACTATGTGCCAGGAACTGTACTAGGTCATGGGAATTAATGATGAACCAAAGTAAAGCCCTTTCATGGAAGTTAAAATCTCATAAGGAAGACAAAAATCAATGATTTAATCTCACAAATATATGCCAAACCAAAACTGTCATCAATGCTAGAAAAAAGAGCACCTGCAGCCATGAGACATCTCATTGTGGGGTTTCATGTGGTCTGGCTAGAGTGTCAGAGATGACTTCCCTGAGAAAATTATGGCGTAGCAAGAATCTACAGAGCGAGGGAGCCAACTAGGCAAAGCAGTGAAGACAAGTATTGTTTGCAAATACAATAATCCTTATGTAAATGTACACACACACATTCTGAAGAGGAGAGTCAGTGTATCCTTTTTTTTTTTTTTTTTTTTTTTTATGTGGAGCTATCTATGCCAAAAGAGGAGAAAAGACCTGAACTACTAGCCTGGAAACCTGGCTTCTTTTCTCAGTGTTTTAGTATAAATGTGTCTGGTTTTGGTTTCCTCACTTCTGAAATCTTATAGTGGGGCTCTACGAATTCGAAACCCTCTTTAACGTCCTCAAAATCCCCACACTTCTGAATCATCATCGTCATGCAGAGAAAAGATGAGCTGATACAAATAACGATGACGATGAACGGCAACAACTGATGGTACACTTACTCCGTGACAAGACACAGTGTAAATATTTTCCATCCATTAGCTCATTTAAGCCTCATAACAACCCATGAGATACATCTGTGTGGCAGTGACTGGCATGGCTCAGTATCACTGTGAACTCTCAGCGTCCAAACACACGGGAGGAGTGTAATTCCTGACCCTCCGTGGTAGCAGTACCATGTGAGCCGGTGAGTTGTGAGTAGAATTACTGTGTGCCACTTCTTGGCTGAGCATGAATTTTGGCACAATACCCTCCAGAAAACTCTTACCCCACCGTTAATGTGACCAGCAGTAATTTAGGTGGTGGCTATTTCATAAGTCTGAGTCCTACAGTATATCTGACAAGGAACATAGCCCATGTAGTTGATGAAAAATAACTTCGGTTATTTGAAGCTACTGAACTATGGGGTTGATTGTCACTGCAGCATATCCTAGAGCTTACCCTGTGTAGCACACAATTATATTCAACTGCTTCTTTTTTCTAAGATGTTTTTTAAAGTTTATTTAAGTAGAGGTGCCCTGGTGGCCCAGTCAGTTAAGCGTCCGACTTCAGCTCAGGTCATGATCTCGTGGTCCATGGGTTTGAGCTCCACATCAGGCTCTGTGCTAACAGCTCAGAGTCTGGAGCCTGCTTCAGATTCTGTCGCCCTCTCTCTCTGCCCCTCTCCCACTCATGCTCTATTTCTCTCTTTCTCAAAATAGACATTAAAAAAAAGTTTATTTAAGCAATCTCTGTACCTAACACGGGGCTCGAACTCATGACCCCAAGTTCAAGAGCCACACGCTCTACAACTGAGCCAGGCAGGTGCCCCTTTATCTGATTCTTACACATGCCAAAACCACATTCAGAGAGGCTGCCTAACTTCCCAAGGTAATGAAAATGATTAAGTGGCAGGGCCCACACTGGGACTCACAGGTTCTTTCATCTAATCATTACACCAAGCTAAATGTGCGGATGCATGACCCACTGTGCCACGGGTTACTTCTTAGAGTTGTGTGATTCTTGCCATAAAAAATGCACCCAACAGTATGGCATACATATTCCTCCATCATGGAACAAATGAGAGCACTAAATCAAATACAACCATCCCAAGACCCTTTGAAGATAGCTAAGAGGAAGTTGAGGAAATTTACACCTGCAGACACTTCCCCTTCCCATTCTCTCGAAAGATTCCTGGTATGCATGTCAATATCCTCTGAATTCAGAGATGAAGAGGCCTCCAGCTAGGCACAATAAAGCCAATTTAGCTTCTTAAACTGAAACTGCTTTGTGAAATAATCCTGTAGAACTCTCCACTAAATGAGTTAGAAACTAGTTGCATGGGGCTTTCATTGAATTTACTTGTGAGAGCTATATAAAGGACAATTGTCTCTGAACCAGGTACATCAAATACAGGCCTGCTACTGGGTAAAAGCTTGGAATGCTACACCACCTACACACACAAAGAAAATTAGCTTTTGATTGAAAGGAAGCACTATTGAAAAACCCCAGGGGAGGAAAAAGAAACAACACAAATGAATGACACCTACAGGCAAATCCAATGGTTGAGGCCATTTGACTAAGGACTTTCTTAGTCTGAAAGGGAGAGAAAAGAACAATTTCTGAGATCATGAAAGATAATCGAACCAAATCAAAGGAAAAGTAGTCACTCTTGAAATTCTAAACAAGGAGAGTTTAAATATGCCACGTGGACATAAAATAAAAGTTCTCCACACTTCTTTCTGAGCATTTAATGCTGGTAAAAATAAAAAGTGGCAACAAGTACTCAACCCTTTCTTCTCTTGACTGTCATTATTCCAGTCGTCTCTTTTCTCCTTCCTTTTCTTTCTTTACTTTATTTAAAGATCCTCAGCTAAGACATAGGGCTACTTCTTAGTCTTCCAAACACTGTTTAAAAAAAGGGCATAAGTTGTAACCTCAGTCATTACTGAGATTTTTCTCCATACTCATGATGTAGCTACAGGTAGATTTGTATCATTCTTGCCCAGTACCGTCAAAGTGTGTTCTCTTTTCTGGCAGCGGTATTACAACTGGGTGTCATGGTTCTGCTGAAGGGCATAGAGCAAATATTTGGTTTGATTATTTTTTAATGTAAATAAAATCAAAGAATTAGAAATAGACCATTTCATTACTATCAGCCTACTAACCAATTCACATAAGGATCTTTAATGGGTGAACAGTTGAAGAAGAGGATATTTAAGTAGTCATGTGAGAGGTAAGGGAGACGATTCATTTTCAGAAATACCAAATAAAAGCTGTGTGGTCTAGTTAACAGTGGGTTTACAACCTATTGGAAATATGTACAGCCCCTTCCCCGCCCCCCCCCCCCCCCCACACAATGGGGTCCCAAACCCTTAGACACTTTACTTCCTAGTTCTTCTTCCCCTCTCCATTTCGTGGGCTTATTTACATGGGCTTTGCAATGAGCATACACCAAAGAACAAAGGGAGGAGGGACTGAAAGTCTCTGCGTCACCTCAGGGAATGTACATTTGTTCCAATCAGCCTACGTTTTGCTTTCACGTGGGCATAGGTGACATCTGGATAAGGATGTAAACTCTGTGGTGCTCAGCCAACGAGGAACCAGGAGAGGGACTTGTATGCTAGGAGATAAACTGTCTGCTGTAACTGCCCTGAATATCCCTGTCCATCAGACACCAGCTCTTGGAAGAATGTTGATCAAAGCCTTGCTTCACTGTGCTCACAGTCTCGGGGTCCCTCCTTTGATTGGGTTGATGGGTTTATTTCTAACAGTCTCAAAGGATAGGCACACAGATTGTTTCCTAACCACTGGACTAGTTTATCCTGGGGAAATGTGCCAGTTACCAAGTGATCAACTTTACTGTCATCAACAGTGGGGCGACATGACATGAATTACTTCCAGATAAGATGCAGTGGAATACAGCCAGCATCATCCATGTAGTGCTCATGAAAAAATGGCAAAGCTGAATCTAAACATATAAATCCTGATTTTTTAAAAAATATTCTGCAAGGAAATAGTCCAGGATTGTTCAGAAATGTCAATATGATAGAAAGATTAAGAAAAAATTGGTAGGGGTACTTTTCTAATATCAAAGGTGAGAGAGAGAGAAGACAAATGTAATGCATATATTCCTTAATTGTATCTTGGATTACAATAATAATAATTGTATCATGGCTATGTAAGAAAATACCCTTGTTTTTAAGAAATGTATGGTGAAGTCTTTAGGCATGAAGTATCCATGGCACCTGCAATTTTTAAATAGTGCAAAATATACAGTGGGGAGGGAATAAGAAGAGAAGGTCAGTGTCACAGAATGTTAACAATGAGTGAGTCTGGGTGAATGGCATATGGGTCTCCACTATACTTTAAATTTTTCTGCAGGTTTGAATGTTAAAAGTTTAGAAACAGGGGCACCTGGCTGGCTCAGGCAGTGGAGTATGCAGCTCTGGATCTTGGGGTCATGAGTTCAAGACCCATGTGGAGTACAGAGATTATTTTTTTTTTAAGTTTGGAAAGAAAAAATACTTTTTCCTTAAAAATCATATTTATAGTTTCTACATTAAAAGCTTGTATTATAGTAAACTTCTAGGTTTTGCTTGCTTCTTGTAACATTAAGACTCTTGAAGAAACCTTTTCATCTTTCCCTACGATCAGTTCATGTGGTTATGAAGAGTCTCGTGTAAAACCCTGCTTCTTAAGACGGGTGAACACCTCAGGTCTGGCCAGGACTTATCTTGCACCACTGAAATTGGTTCTCTTTGCCACCAGGTTCCTGAGCTGATGGAATGTAAGTTTGCACCTGTTGGTAGCGATCTTGCTATTTCTAGGAAACAGCCTAAGAATACAGCCAATACAGAGGAATGTATAATTGTGGGAGCACATACTCCTGGCAACATCCCCTCTTGTATCTTGATTCAGCCTTACTCCCAACCTGCTATATATCTAGATGTTTCAATAACATAAGACAATATCTCTCTTTTTTTTTTTAGTCAATTCAAGATGGATGTATGTCATTTACCACCAAAAAGATATCTGATTAATAGAAAGAGTAAAAGGAAGTCACAGAGGTGTGATACACAAAATTATGACACATTGGAGATCACTACTGGGTTAATCTATACTGCTGGTTTAACTCATGTATGGGCATTTTAAAATAAATGCTTCTTCCATTATTGCTGCATAATAAAGAATACCCTTGAGAATGGAGGGTGGTCTGTTAAAGAAAGTTGTTGTTCTCACATTTACCTTTCTGAGTGAATTGGGGTTTTCCTAATACTGTCCACTGAACACACATACAGCTGCCTACAGCTGCCATTATCACCTGATTTTAAATGTCTAAATATATCATCACAGACCCATTGCTTTAAACAATGGGGGTATAAGCAGATGTTACAAACTCCCAAGTGAAATATAAATATTTGCTATCAAATATGGCTAATACCTGTTTTACATATTGTAGTATATAATTTCACGTGTTGGGGAAAATGTATCCCACTGTGTTAAAAGTGAAAGCCTATAGTTTGAAGCTATCTGTAGACACTTTAATTAGAAGAGAAAGAATTACAGACAACCTCCACTGCAGGATAGGTCTACAATACTCACAAATACCTATTTTATACAACTTCCCCTGAAATTCTCAGCATCAGTGTACAGACTTCTACCCGAATTGTCAGAGCATCAGATAAAAAAAAAAAAAAAATCTACATTAGTTTTACAGTGATGGCCAGCAAGGGTGGTTTTGCTCCCTTTGAACTGCAGCAAAGAGATGCATGATTATACGAGCACACATTGATCATTGTGAGCATTCACCATTGTTTACTGCATTATTCTTGCACAGAAAAAGTTTGCATCTTTGATCTAACACAGCACAATCAAAGGAGTGGAAATGCCCCATGCAGACTATTGTGGGGAATTAAAGAGAGCTCAAAGTCACAAAGGCAAGAGCCTTCCAAAACATGTCAAGATGAAAAATGGGGCTTGAAACACTTATTTTAAGTGCAACATGGGGGGGGGGGGGTCTATGATTCCATTCAAAAGGGATATGGAATACAAGTCAGTCAACCTTAGAATTAAAATTGAAATAAAGTCAAAGTCAATGTCAAGCAAGAAAAAGAAGATTCCAAAGTTTTCAAAAGCGTGAAGGAGCTCCTCATGTAGCAACGTGTGTAGTTTAAATGCTGAATGACTGCACTGTAAAAATATATTTTCCTTCATAAACGTGTGATGATAAAGGTGTCCTCTTCTCTAAGATAGGACACATGATGACTGAGGGAGGTGTTTAGAAAAAACAACCCAGATGATGCTAGGATAACATGGCACTGCCATAGAATTTTTTTTTTCTCCTTTGCAGGAGAAAGGCTACCATTAAGGTTCTGACCATTGTGAGTATTTAAGGCATCTGGAGCCTCTCCCTTCTAAGAGGCAGAAATGACAGGTACAGAGCCATCATCAGGTGTCACTCTGCTTAGGAATCCTGTTTGGTGGCCCTTTTGCTTGAGCCTAAGTACTTGATTCCACTTTAAGTGAGACAGAGGGAGGTTACCATACTTATCAACACAGTGCATAATCCTTAAACCTTTCTGGTTTGCCTGGACCCCTTAGGGATCAACAATAGACCATCCCAGCCAGGGAGAGGAAGGATTCTCACCTTCCAGCTTCAGGTAGGGGCCTGGGAGTAACGAGGGTGCTCTATTTTATTTTTATTTTTTTATTTTATTTTTTTTACTTTTTAAGGTTTCTTTATTTATTTTGAGAGAGACAGAGACAGCATAAGCAGGGGAAGGGTACAGAGAGAGGGAGAGAGAGAGAGAGAGAATCCCAAGCAGGCTCTAAACTGTGAGTGCAGAGCCTGATGCAGGGCTCAAACTCACAAAACCATGATTTCATGACCTGAGCCAAAATCAAGAGTCCGAGTCAGATGCTTAACAGATTGAGCCACCCAGGCACCCCGGGGGTGTTCTATTTTTTAAAAGGAAGTAAGAGGAAACAGAAGAATAAGGCTTCTTGTTGCCCTCACATACATGTCTCATTGAAGTCAAAATAATGGATGTGTGGTTTGATCACATTCAGAATGCCACCTTTGCTGGGCCCCAAAACTCCCATCTCACAAGATTGTTGTTATGGTCTATTGAGAAAATAGATGTGATTACACTGGGCACAATGCCTGCCCCACAGTAGGAACACCCAACACATAAAAGGAAGACAAGACTTAGTTATGTTTCCTTCTGAACAATCTTTCAGTATTTGTGATTTATTCACTTAAAAAAAAAAAAAAGGCCCTAAACTCAGGAATCCCAAGTTTAAAAAAAAAAAAAATCATTGGTGTTTTTATTTTAAGTTTATAGCTTTCTCGTTTACCAACTGGACTGACAGTGATACAATCGCCTTTCTTTACAAACAAGTGCAGCCAAACTCATTAGCCTTTAACATTTTCCAATCTGATTATTTGTAGATTCCCCTACTTTTCAATGAGTAAATAAAACAAGCTGGGAATGAAACATTTATTTTGGCATCACACCAACCTAATTAAACTGCAGTTTCATTAGGCTGTAGCAGGCTGCTGAAAAATAATGTAATTGACCTATTAAAAGTTACTACTTTGGTTCAGTTTTCTGAGCTGCCAGAAATTACACTGTGATTTAAAATGCCTAGTTACCTTGACAAAACCAGCCAGAGAGCACAGAAGAAAGAGTTACAAAGAATGGAAAGAATCCAATTAGAAAGGAAGCAGGTAACAAGATGCTCTCCCCAATCACAATTACTTGGGGGAAAGCAATAAAATGTAAAATGGAAGCTAATCAAGTCCTAGTTATTTCCTCCATTGACTAAATGTTGTTCATACCATGGGAGCAAGTGTGAGATGCTCTCCCAAAACTTAGCAGTAAGATGGTTTAATGAGCCAACAATGGTTTATCATTCTACTTGTTTGGTATCAGCAGGCCCATTGCTGGAGGAATCCACCCTTTCCCAGTCTCAGACCAGGAGTTCGAGCGCCGTTAAGCAGGCCTCACACAGCTTTCCAAGGGCGGGGCCACACAGCCCTCCAACCACACCCTGTTAAGTCCTCTGGCTGACGGAGGCAGCATAGCCCAGGATGACCAGCCTGCTGATGAGAAAGACCAAGGAGACCAGCTTCACCAGGAAGGCGGGAGTCACCCCACCCGCCTTGTGGAAGGCCGAGGGGAAGCTGAGCAGGCCGGCCCCCAGCGCAGATTTCAAGAGGATGAAGATAGCGCCCGGCGAGGACAGAGAGGGGCTGTCGGCCGCGGGAACTGGCTCCTCCTTGAGGCCTGGGCTGCCAGCCATCGGTCCCTCCATGGCCCCAAAACCCGACTTCAAGGTCAGAGAGTTGTCAGCCATCAGGGACAGGGCTCAGGCTCGCACCAGCTGGTTCAGCGGCATTTCTTGGGCCCCACTGGTGGAAGAAGGAAGGTTCTAGCTGTGTGAGTGCTCCAAGCCACCCAATCAGAGTATCGCATATTCTGACCACAGTGACTGATTCCTTTCAGGACCAATCAGAACTTTTCATGGGTCTTCTACTAGAATGACCAGGAAAGGAAATGTCTATTGTCCGGCTGGTGTTCTGAATGGAGAATGCCTGTCTCTGTTGGCAGCCATCTGCCATCTTGGAGGGAGAACTCACCTGAGAATGGAGGCAACTCTGAAGAGAGGCAGGGTGAGGATGAGTGGGAGACAGACCAAAAACAATCTATAACAATAGTCCTTCTGATGCCATATTTTTACCAATATTCCCTGCATGCTTGGAATGCATCTCTGTACTAGGCAGAGGCCATCTTAGAATTTATGGATGAGTTCCACTGCTTCCTTCACCAGATGCCCTTCTTAGGACTACTCTGATCACCTCGTTCACTTGTTCATTCATATATCCACTCATTTAGTATGTTTTACTTCCCCAGTGCACTTCAGGCCCTTTGCTAATCATAGAGGAAATAGAAAATGATGCACACATTCCAAAATGTTACAAAGCTTGGATTTGACTGGTTATTAGTAAGACAATCATGTGCATTCATACAGAATTACATGGTGCTGTAGGAGCATTTGAGGGAAGGTCTAATTTAATGTAGGACTGTGTAAGTCAGGGAAGGTCTCTTTGATGAGGTGACAGGGATATGGGGATGCGAAGAACGAGACACGGCCAGATACTGAATGGGAAGACAGCAGGATAGAGTAGTGCTCCTGGCAGAGAAGCAGAATGCAACAGAAGAGCAGTTAGAACATTCTCAAGAGGGGTGGGGTGACACGAGGTGAGGCTGCAGAGCAGCAGCAGATCCTACAAATTTGGGGAGAAAGGGGATGACTTCATTCTAATGCCAAGAGAAGGCATGAGAAATTGTTCTCACCCCACCATCAATACAGAATCTCTCTCTGGTGATGGCATTTTGCTGGTTCACGTGTGGTACTTCTTTAAGGATACCCTGAAACGACTAGAGGTGTTTTGAGAAGCGACTATTCTGACAGTTGGGCAAATATTGGCCTAAGATGTCATAATTTAAGTATTACAATGAATTTCATAATCCATGATTGGGGATGTCCGGGATGGATGGGTTTAGGACTTTTTATCCACCTGACTCTATCAGTAGCATTAGACCTCTGAGTTCCAAGGGCATTCAAATTGAAAGAAAAAAAAAAATTATTAGTTCGAACATTTCAAGTAGCAAAGTCAAAATTAATAGCTGCTTAATTACATTTCTCCAAAATGCAGTATTATGTCATCATCACTAATTGTTAGATTTAGGATTCACAAATATTTTATGACATTGGAAGACAAATTGTATGCTGTTTTTTGCCTCTTATAAGAATTTCCAAGTGCATGGGACAAATGCTGAGAAACAGTAGCCAGTCATAAATTACTGAGTTAATTCACTTTCATAGCAAGAATGTAAAAAAACTCTTTCAAACTCATGCTGTATTAAAATTGTGTTATACATCAAATTTGGGTACACTGGGGTGCCTGGGTGGCTGAGTCAGTTAAGCATCTGACTTCGGCTCAGGTCATGATCTAATGATTCATAGGTTTGAGCCCCGCATCGGGCTCTGTGCTGACAGCTCAGAGCCTGGAGTCTGCTTTGGATTCTGTGTCTCCCTCTCTCTCTGCCTCTCCCCTGCTTACACCCTGTCTTTCTCTCAAATAATAATAATAGTATTTAAAAAGAAATATAAACTTGGGAGCACTTTAATTAATAGCTTATATCAAGTTTTCTCAACCTTGATATTTTGGGCCAGATAATTCTTTGTGGTGAAAAGGGCTGTCTTGGGCCTTACAGGATGCCTAGCAGCATCCCTGGACTTTACCCACTAGATACCAGTAGCAACACCTCCCCTCCC
The DNA here is from genome assembly GCF_014898765.1 of Herpailurus yagouaroundi. Lineage (NCBI taxonomy): Eukaryota > Metazoa > Chordata > Mammalia > Carnivora > Felidae > Herpailurus > Herpailurus yagouaroundi. The sequence goes on from NW_024412453.1 coordinate 14,354,709, forward strand.
TCCCCCAAGTTGTGTGACAACCAAAAATATCTCCGAACATTGACAAATGTCCCAGGGTTGGGGCAGGGGGGAAGGTGTGCAAAAATACCTCCGTTGAGAATGATTGGCTTTTATGAATGTCTGGGGCAAAATAAACCCTTGAAATGTCTCTGACTGTGTCAGATATATAATCCACAATTGCATCCTGGAGGGACATAACACCAAAGTCAAGAATCTGGGACACATACCCAATTTTTACAAAGTTTGAGAGTCTCCGGTAAAAACCTACCTTTAGTTCCAGGTGACCTCTATAAACCCAGCTGAGAGTCCCTCATTAATGAGCTAACCAGGACACATGAGGGAGGCCTCATCAGCAGCCAGGGAATCAATAGGTCACCTGTTTATGACAAGGCCGTGTAGTATTTTCATAGAGAGGCAACAAGACTGAAATGGGAAGATCGATATCTGCCTTCTGCAAGGGAAGGGCCTGTCCCTAATCAGCACTTGCCCGTTGTTTGCTTCACCTCCGCTAGACCGTCAGGGAACATGGCAGAGCTCTGAGGGGAAAGGGCGAGCCTTCTTTCCCAAAGTAGCAGTCCACATGACCAGGGGAGGGAGTTCTGTGCCAACTGCCAAGATCGAAACACCAAGACAAACAGTCCACAAGGACGCTCATAAATAACCACCAGCTCTCTGCCAAAGAGGAAGGCAAGAGTATTGGGTTTGTGTTTGACAAGGGTCCTCAGGAAAGCAAAGGGATAGCTCCTGGGCAGGAGATAAATTCTAATGCACAGCTAGACTCTGCAACCCACCAAAGGGACAGCTTCTGGAAACACCGACAGAAGAGGCTTCATGAGGGATGGACATGGCACATAGACCACTGCACTTTCGGGCTATAGCTTTGAATTAATCAGCATGCCACGGAAGGTAGGGGTAAAGGAGGGGAGGAAAAAGAAAATGAGGCTGGAGAAACATTTGGGGCATCCTTCTAAAATCAGATTATGTCTAAAATCAGACACTCTACATCAAAAGCAAAACATATTCTTTAAATACTGCCTATGCGATTATCACCTCTAGAGAAAAAAAAGGCAAAAACCCAGATGAGATGCCCAGGGGACTGTGGCTCTGTTCATTTTAATTCTCTTCCGTTAAGAATTCAATTCCATTCAGGCATCAGTGAAGACTGTGCGTGTTTGGAAGCACATAGGCCTTGGGTGTAACAAAACATGGGTTTGAACTCAGCTCTAGTACTGAATCAGCTGTGTGGGTCCAGGGAACTTAGCAAACCTCACTAAGACTCAACTGGTCTTGTCATGTCGCTAGAATGTAATGAGGAGTATCCTCATTACATTCTAGTGCAAGGAGGTAGTCCCTACCTTATAAGTCTGTTTGGGTTTACTTTATTGATATTTATATATTTGGGGTGACTTTATACATCTCACAACAAATATTTAGTAAAGAGAGGTCCCTCAGTACTGTCCTTATTACTCACCCTTCCAGTGACATTTCTGGGTTTGGAGGGATTGAGAAAACACATAGTTATTTCTTTGTCTTTATTTGAATCATTATGAATGGGACCATAAGGGATTATGTCTCAGGGAGCTTTTAATCTTGCATGATGTTTATTACTGTGGCTTTGCCTATCGGTGTGGCTTAATGCTCAACTATTCACTGACCACATAATTAGCATTCCTCTCCAGAAAATTGGCATTGCTGGATTGTGACTCAAAATTACCTGAAAATAGTTATCAACAAGCGAAGCAAATCAAATTTGTGATGACAAAAGTCAAACAATGTAATTCCATAACAGGTAGACATGTCCACAAACCTTCACATAGAATTTGTGCTCTAAAGAGGAGTGAGGGTGATGAGTTTGGCAAAAAACATTAAAAGATACTGAGGTAGGGGCACCTGGGTGGCTTGGTCGGGGGACGGTCTAACTCTTGATTTTGGCTCAGTTCATGATCCTTCTGCCCCTCCCCTGCTCACTCTCTCTTTTTCTCTAACATAAAATTAAAAAAATAATAATAAAGATATTGAAGTAAAACCAAAGTAGATGAAAAGACGTTTCAGTAACCTCATTTCTGAGCAAAGATTTTTTTTTTTTTTTGTAAACGTATATTATATCGAATGATTTTGTCATTGTTGTGTATTTGGTTTTGGTCCTAATGAAAATCTGGGAGAAATGAACTGAAATAGGAAAATTCTTTCTCTCTGTTTCTCTTGCTCTCTCTGTCGCTGTCTCTCTCTCCCTGTCTCTTTCTCCTTACTTTCTCTCTCCCTCTCATCCTCTCTCTTCTCCATAGCTCTCTCTCTCTCTCAACTTCTGTCTTCTGTCTGTCTCTCTCTCACAAACCCCATAGCAGACATTCATCCATTCAACACACTATTGAGGTTCAGGATAAAATGTTTTGTGCTGAATAAAATGCTGAATTTATTTTTACTATGCATCTTTATTTATTTCTTCTAAACACCCTTAGAAGCACATCAGTGCTCCATTAACTACCCAGCCAAGGACAGAGAGAAAAGAACACTGTCTGTCCATAAAGTAATGAATCAAGAAATAGTTGCTCCCTCCTGGTATATTCCAAGGACATTATCTATGCTAACTTCTCCCTGCTCTGTGCTCAGACTCTCACACCATTCTCCATTTCAGGCCAGGACTTTTGTGTCCCTGAAAAAGAGTTTTGTAAGGACCTGCAAAAGTTTTCTTAGACCCTCTTATCACCACATGAAGACTAATGGTATTGTTTAATGTCTACCAGTGGTCAGAATGCAGGTTAACTCTTTGGTCTACTTACTTGTCTCCAGCATTAAATGGTAAGATTCTTGAGGACAAGGACATCATCCCATTTTGTGTTATAACATGAAGACAGAATTCAACAAATGGGTAATAAGTGAAATGTCATCCATAGCATGTGGGCAATGATTATCTTTCATACTCCACTATCTGGTTTCCCTTTCTTCTGAGCACATGGGAGGCTCACAGAAGGACAGCACAAGCCATGTGACTACTTCTGGCCAATGGGATTTGGTGGAAGTGAAGTGTGTCACTTCCTGGCCAAAGCACTTAATAGCCAGTGTAAGACTTCTAGGACAATTTCCCCTCTGGGTGGTGTGAAAACCGTAATCAACATGGAGGTTCCTTAAGGATAAAAGCCATTTGGAATACTGAGCTATTACATGGAGCAGAGTTCTCCAGAGAGCAGCTCAGACCCTCAGGGGACTTTGATGAGCAAGAAATAAACCTGTTATGTTACAGAGATTTCAAGACTGTTTGTTACCACAGCATCACATAGCCCTCCCTGACTGATATTCCCTGAATGATACAGAGCAGACCACTGGAAGGAAGATGAAAGGAGATAAGACAGTTAAAGTTCTCAGCAATGGGTGGGCCTACTACTTACATGCCTTAAGTTATTATTGCCAAAGGTTAAGTGCCATTGGTCCATAATCTAAATCTTTGCTTTCAGCAAGGACTCGATATCACACCAGATGAAAGTATCCATCATTATTATTTTAGGCCTCACTACAGACATGTCCCCGCGTGACAGGGAATTTCACAGGGAACAGCAGGAAAGAATGGGGTGGTTCAGATCCATATGGTCACTCAGGGGCCCAGGAACTGCACCATTTTCAACAAATAGCTCCCAAGGTCAAGCGAGAGTCAATTGGAGGATGGGGGAAGGAGAGGTAAAGGAGAATCCCACAGGGGATTTTGGGGGCCAGTCCTGAAGGTGGCATCTATCACTTCTTCCCACATTTCACTGGGGGGGACTCAATGACATTTCACCACTCAGATAAAAGGTGGGCTGGAAATGTGTCCCTAGCCAGGCAGCTCTTCATCAGTTATTTGAATTTGTTGCAAAAGAAGAGCACAAGTGATAAGCAGATACGCAGCCACTGTGCCACAGTACCCTTTAATATTTTCAGAAAGCAATTTCCCAATACCTATGAGATACCTGCTTTTGCGAAGCACCCCCCAACCCACACACTAGGGAATGCCATCCTTCCATCTAGTGTAAACCTCCAAAGTTACAGTAAAAAAAAAAACAAAACTGCTTTTTTTTATGTAGCAGAAAAAATATCCTCCCACATAGGGTGAATTCAGTCACTACCTCCCTCACCCTATTAATAAAAAATTGACAAATCCCCCCTTTAGCTGGTATTTCCTCCTGGTTTAGTTCCAACATGGTTCTAGGTTTCCTTTCATGTTCCTACAAAAAAAAACACAAAACAACAACAACAACAAAAAACCCAGGCACCAAAATAGGAGAGAGAACTACATTATTGTAATGTCCTCAAGTTTCTAAGACCTTCACAGAATGTATAATTGAGAGTACAATTTCAATTTGAAGTAAGTATAAATACACAAGGACAAAACAACATGTATATGTTTAATCAGGCACATAATCACTTTTAAACACTAGGGTATAATTATCTTTATCACAGTTACGATATGATACAGAGAAAATGATTCACAGAAATAAAATCAGGCTGTCTTTCTAAAGGCAGATTGTAAAGAATGTATCATAATCTGGCCTGATCACCTTGGGGGAAGTCCTGAGCCTGTCCCAAAGCGATTTCATACGGGATTCCGGCTGTTGGTCTTTAAGAGAAGATATGGATGGGAAACCTTGCCAAAATAAGATCAACCCCTTTAGGCAGATGGACGACGCCTTTATCACTCATCACAGTGCTCTCGCTTCTGGTCTGAAAGTCTTGACAGTGAGCTGGCACTGACTGGTGAGAAGATGCAGTAAAAGCAGAGAGCACCCAACCCAGTCACGCGAGCGACCCTGGGCCGAGCTACCGTGAAAGGTACAGAGGATTTGAACAATGTGCATTATCTCAGTTATGCTGGAGGTACCAAAGGTAACCCTGTTTTTCCACACGAGGACAATGATCCTAAGAGAGGCGACTTCCACATGATCCCACAGACAATAAGCAGCAGAGTCAAAACTAAAACCAAATCTTCCTGAGTACACAGCTCAAGCACTGGCCTCCCCGACTATTATCTGCCTGCTGAAGAGTTAAAATTCTCAAGAAGGGAAAGGAAATTCACTGACAGACGTGAGAGAGGCATTGGCCAGTTGACAATCATGCAGGCTGTCTCAACACCAATGGAAGGCGTCTTCTAGAAACAAGCTAAGTGAGAGCAGAAGCTGGAGGAACGAGAAATGTGCTTCGCATGCGTTCATCTGCTGTCCTGTAGGACACCTATCCCATCCGTGCTGGAGAAAAGGACAGCTGCAGGACTGTCCCTGTGATGCCAGTGGGTGTCACTGCCTCCCACGGTGCTCCAGAGGGAAGCTGCAGCCGGCAGCAGGCGATGGCCTGCCAAGCTCCCAGCTCTCCCTGCAGCTGAGCTCCACACTCATGCCTTCTCCACTAACTATCCCTTTCCTGAGGTGTGTCAGCCTGTGCCTGTCACAGAGTCGGCCACCTCCCGTGCTAGTGACCGGCCCCATCAGTAATGTTATCCAGGGAGTCACTAGCCCTCCAAACTCACTGCTTCTCAAGCTACATGTACAGTCAAAATAAGACGGATCGCAAGATGCAGGATTATGGGTGATGTGGATTCAGATCGAAGGAGATGAATTTGTAAAGCCTTTCCCAACTCACAGCATGCTCCAAGCCTGATCCGCCTGAATGGTCAACTTCCCCCAGTCCTTTTACTTAAGAGACAAGCCAGGGTAAGATCACACATCCTTTCTTCTTTCTTTTTTTAATTTATTTTGAGAGGTATACAGAGAGTGAGCCTGGGAGCCAGAGAGACAGAGAGAATCCCAAGCAGGCTCAGCACCGTCAGCACAGAGCTCGACACGGGGCTGGAACCCAGCAACCGTGAGATCGTGATCTGAGCTGAGATCAACAGTCACGCATTTAACCCACTGAACCACGCAGGTGCCCCTAAGGTAACATCTTTAAAGAAGCGCCTCAGAGTGGAAAAAGCCCCAGCCCAGAGCGGGAGAGAATCATCCTTTATCACTTTCTAGGAGGAGAGTCTGATATCTACAGCAGTGTTCAGCAAGGGATGTGTGTAACAGCCAGAGCCACTCCGCCAAGCTCCATGTCTTCTGGCCGCTTTAATGCCAACTCCTCAAAGGGCACTGTCTCCACCCACATGACAGCGACTATAAAGTCTAGGGTAATGGGGCTCTCGCTCCACTACCGGCACTCTAAGCGGATCAAGGGGAAATTGAAGAGTTGTCCGGTTTCTACAGAAGGACACAGTGCTGTTGACCCGCTTTCTTAATAAAGTGAACCCACCTAGACAGGAGTACAAGGTCCCTGAGGGAAGGTATTCATTTTGTTCACTGCTAAGTCCCTAGTACAGTGCTAGGGACACAGTAGGCACTGAATAAAACATTTAGTGAATTAACCTCCATGGAAGCAGTTTAAAAATGCAGCGCCTATCTGGAGAAGAACTAGAAACAATGTCTGCCTATGGTTCATGCTAAATAGTGTTGTAATGGATGAGGTGTGTGTGTGTGTGTGTGTGTGTGTGTGTGTGTGTGTGTGTGTGTATGTGTGTGTATTAAATGTGTATGTATGCATATATAACATACATACATACATATATACATACTTAGGAGAGTGGAGTGTCTGTCAGATAAGAGCCCAATCAAAACTAAACATTCTTATTACTTTCATGTGTACAGTTTTTTTTTGTTTTGTTTTTGTTTTTTTTTTAAATAAGCTCTACGCCCATTGTAGGGCTTGAACTCACAACCTCGAGATCAAGAGCCACATGCTGTATGGACTGAGCCAGCCAGGAGCCCCTCACATGTACAGTGTTGAGTCTGTAAGTAGAATTAAAATTTTTTAACCTTTAACATTTCAAAAGTAACACAAACTCATTAAAGAAAATGTGCAAAATACATCATTAAATATTCAACAACTTGTGGGTGTCAAGGGGTTATTTTGTATCCCGTACAGACCTTAATACACATCAGTTGCTTAAATATTCATTATGAAATTAAACATTGCTACAAAGTACTTAAACGATGTTATTAAGTTCCCACTATGTGAAGTGATGCAACATTCTGCAAGAATTACAATAGGACTTCATGGACTAACAAACAAGGGCCTAGGACACTTGCTAACTATACATTTGAAGAAAAATGCTGTGTATCATTTCTTTTATATTCGAGTGAAATATACTTGCACATGCAACGTAAAGCCACAGAAAATGCACAAAGTGATCACCAAATTGTTAACAGGGACGAGGAGAGGAGTAGCATTGTGTAATTTGTATATAAAATTATAATAATCATAATAACAGAAGTGATTAATCAAACATTATCAAAATTTGTGAAAACTGAGAAAAGAAAAATCATCCTCAGTCAGACCTCCCACGATAATGACTAATGTTTTTTTAACATATCCTATTTTATAAATGCATTCAAGGGATATTTACTGAATGTCTGCAACGGGCCCAGCATTCCGTAGGTGCGTTCCTCTTTTTGTCTGTGTAATAAATATTTCCTGACAAATCCTTTCCCCCTATTCAATCAATTTAATGAGGCATGCCTCCAGGAGGCGTAGGAGAACCCCAAGATTCTCCATAATGAGCAGATGATCGGTAAGGATTCCTAGAGAATTGGCAGGCAATAGGTCCTTGTATTTCTCAATCAAAACCTCCCCTCCCTCTTCCACCACCTCACCTCAACGCACACACCCCCTGCCTCTTATTTCATTAAAGCCTAACGAATCAAGTCAGGAAGGAAAATACATTTGAAACATGCACAGTACACAAAGCACTCAGAGCACGAGGACTAGGCCATAGATCATGGCTGCCTAGAATCGATTCCTGAAAGGAATGCCCTCCCAGGTTAGAATGCTCTGTTCTCTCTGGAATGCTGCCCCCCACCCCACCCCACCGCCAGTGTCTTTTTTAGGGCACCCTTCCTCCTTCTTCTTGCCCTCCAGTCCTGCCCAGGCTCTCGGGGGCCCTCAGAACAGCTCATATGACTATGGGAAGAGCCTCTGACAATCTCTGAAGAGGACTTGTGGGAATAGACCCCCTTTGTTTGCAGTTATCAAAACAAATTATGCGCTACATGCCTGAGATGATGTTGACTCCAAGATGTCCTCCCTGGGGTCCTGCAAACTCACAAATGTGAATTCCAGTCTTTTGTAGTATAAAGGCCAATCGAAAGCACACACTGATCTGAATAGAGCCTGCTTCTTAGCGATTCCATGGGGAATCTACATTTAAAGTACAATAACATTATTCTGAAAACGGGGTGATTAGTGGCCCTGAATAAGGAGCTATAATACTCTTATAATCAATGTTTCTAGAAGGTTAGCATCTAACTGTTCGAAACCTCTTCCTTTTCCCCATCCCTCCCTTAACCAAGGCGGCCATCAAGGACAGTAGTTCAAAGCTAATTGAGTCTTTAAAAGTAAAATAGTTATAATAATTGAAGAAAAAAATATTAGCTATTGCCACACTTAAACAAATGCCACATGGCACATAAATACTGCCATCTGCTATAACTTTTCCTGAGTAGGAAGCTGGCAGATATTGCATAATATCTACATATGACTGATAATTTTTAGCCAAGTCTAAATAAAAAGGTGCTTTGTCTTCATGTACTGCTTAAAAAGCTAGAGATACGTAAGATTAACAATAAAGCAGGCTCTCAGTGTTTACTTCTCTCATTAAACATGTGTATAAAAATGACGTGTGTGTGTGTGTGTGCTTATATGTGTGTCTTTGAGCCTTGTTTGAGTGCAAACTTGATCAATAATGCTATACATTTCTATCTTTTGTATAGAAAATGCTCCATTTTACCCATTTGGAGGTGTTCCAGGAAGGCCTAAAGTACAAGGCTTTGCTTACGGAGGGTGCACTGAGAGTTAGAGCAATAAAAACACTCACTTTCAGAAGGAAAGTGTATTTTACAGTGAAGGGGGTCCATTACACAGTGGAGATAATTTGTACAAACTGAAAAAAATAAATCCATGGTCAATGAAATTGTGTCCTTGTAGAACACTTCAAGTTTCCTAATATATGATGGAATTAGTGTAGTCAGATTTCATTGAAGCACATGGCTCCGCGGTCCATTATTTAAACAGCTCTGTCAGTCATGAAAGAATACTTCAAGTGCATGACAACAAAATGCTATCAATACTGAAGGTCGTCCTCTAAATCAGAAGGGAACGCAAGGGTTTCCTAACGACTTCTCCTCAAACAAATTACCGGGAGGCCGAACCAAAATGAATTTTATTATTGAGGACAAGTGAATTGTACAGTACTTATAGCAAACACATTAGAAGATTAAAATTGATTGAAGGAGACTGGATTTGAAAAGATATAAATAGGGAAGACATGAAAAAAATCTGTTCAAAGTGAACTTATGAAAAGGGCTGTAGAATTCAGCCACTGGCCAATGGCTTTCAAAAACGATGCTTCGGTTTTCTCTGGAAAGGGAAGGAAAGATGCTGGACTGTGGATGGTGGTGAAGGTTATGCATGGGTGTGCTGAGGGCACAGGGTAAGCACCCACAGAAAACACACAGCAGAGACATATATGGTGGACAGGGTCCCTGTGGCAAAAATCGACTTTGCCACGTGACTATGTGACCTGCTTGCAACTTACCAAAGGAAAGTTGAGCTTAACTCCACTTCGGCAGTCTGACTAGGGATCTTCAATCCCTTCAAGAACTGCTGAGGAAAACACAAATCACTCCTGCACTCATTAGCCATGGGACGGTCCAAATAATACAAGACAACACTTCTTAACTGCTCTCCATGGGGCAAGCATTCTTCCACGTGCTTCACATGAACTGACTGAATCTTCACAACCCTAGAAGGTGGCTGCTGATACTATCCCCATTTTATAGCAGAGAATACTGAGTCACAGAAGCATAAAGGAGATCCCCTGTTCACAAGGAATATCAAGAGGCAGGCACAGTGTTCAAAGTTGGGCTGCTGACATGAGAATATGGGTTCTTAATTATTGTACTTTAAGAGTTCATCTCAGTAATCAAACCACCCACCCAAATGGGTCCTGGGATGGAAAAGAAAGTAGGGCAAAGACTTCTGGTATTCTGAGATACAAGTTCAATCCACACCTCTGTTCTGGGAAACCGAATAAGGTATATGCTACCAGTCTCCACAATGGCCCCTGAGGATCGCCACCTCATGGGATCCACGCTCCTGTACCTCACGTTGTATCACGGCTGGTCTGTTTGCAGAACACAGCAGAAGTGATGATATGTCACTCTGAGATTGGGTTACAAAACACTGTGACTTCTATTTTAGAGCCTCTCTCTCTCTTTCTCTTTCATTCTGCCCTTCCCTCCCTCTTTTCCTCCCCCCCACCCCCCACCTCCCCATGGCTGCCTTTCTCTCTCAACACTCACTCTGGGGAAGGCCAGCTGCCAAGTCACCAGGACACTCTACTAATCATGCAGAGAGGCCCATGTGGCAAGGAACTGAGACCTGCCAACATCCACATGAGTGAACTAGGAAGCAGATCCTCCAGCCTTAATGTAATTGCTACCCCTGCTGACAGCTTAACAACAACCTGAGGAAGGAGCGTCCCTGAGCCAGAAACACCCAGCTAAGCCACTCCCAAATTCCTCACCTTCAGAAACAATGTGGGATAATAAATACTTGCTGTTTTAAGAAACTCATCTTGGGACTAATTTGTTATGCAGCATTAGATAACTAATACATGCTATTACCTGCAAAGTTGAGCCCCCAAGGACTGTAAATAGTAGGGTTTGCTCATGAAGCCCTCCATGCTTAATTCATTCCTTTACACAGGGCAGCTCAGTTAGATATCTTAATCCAAAATCCATTTCTGAGAGGGTGCCTAGGTGGCTCAGTAGGTTAAGCATCAGACTTTGGCTCAGGTCATGATCTCATGTTTCTGAGTTCAAGCCCCATGTCAGGCTCTGAGCTGTCACCTCAGAGCCTGGAGCCTGTGTCAGATTCTGTGTCTCCCTCTCTCCTCAAAATAAGTAAACATTATTAAAAAAATTTTTTAAGGAAAAAAAAAAAAACCCAAGGTGTCCTTCCTTGTATTCTAGTGGATAGACACTGGAAATAAGTAAGTAGATACAAATAAGAAAAAAACCAGGAAATGTTACTATACAAATAATACAGAACACTGAAATAAGGGATGACTGTGTTACTCTGGATACAGTAGTCAAGAAGGGCCTCCCTGAAGAGGGATATTTGAGAAAAGGCCTGGATAATGAGAAAATCCCAGCCAAGAAGAGATCTGGAAAGAAAAGCCCAAGTAGCTTGGCCTCTGAAGTAGTTACATCATCTCTGGCATGACACCTAACGTTGGGGTCTTATGTCTCCTATCTGTATACTCAATACAAAAATAACGTCCCTCACAAGCTAAAGAGAATAAAGTAAGATTCTATATATGAAAGAAACTTGAAATTTGAGAGGCCGCCACTCATTGTACCCCATTTAAAAATAGCACGACTACTTTGGCCCAGCTTTGAAATCACCAAGGCTGGGGCAATGCTATCCCCCAAACCAAAGGCACTGCAGGGAAATTTGGACAGCCTGCTGATTTAATAGAGTATCAATCTCAAGGGAAACTAACTCAGTTATAGAACAGTCTGACCATTAATTTCAATGATTTGACTGTGTAATATAATGTTTCAATCCTAGAACACAATTTAAACTGGGACAGGTAGTCATTACTTAACTTAGAGTCTGCAAATTCATCTCCGACATGTCAATTTTTTGTAGTCTATGTTCAAAGACTTGCCAAAAAAGATATGGGGAAAATATTTCAAAGTCTATGAAATCTAGCATCTCGATATCAAATAGTGCCTCGACTGCTACTGTAGATAAAAACGGTGATAGAAATTTTTATTAAAACAGTAAGCAAAGGGTAAGCATGCTTGTCAAACACAGATCCCGCTTTCCATACAGATGAGTGCAGTGAAAACATTAAGGATGAAAAATGGGATGCGTACTGATTCAGCCAGCGGTGAAGGGGATAATGGGGAGAGTAAGAAGAGAGTCAAAACAGGGACCTACCAGTGATACCTTCTAAAGAAAATCACAAGACACAAAATAAAATGATATTTCGGCACAAAAATGTTTCAACTAATACTCAAAAAAGAAGCAGCCTAGTTTTTGAAACTAAAAAATTAACTGCCCATTAATTGAGAAAGTCTCTTGATTGAGGGATCCAACATCTCAGTCTGGGGACCAGTGCAAAGGAAAATTGAGAAAAACGTCAAATTAGACATTGTCAGGATGTCTAGCCACAAAAATTACACAGACGAGAATGAAAATACTGCCAGTGCACATCCTAAAAAGCATTGCTTCTGGTATGATGATGCTGGGGATTGACACGTGATCAGGTGTAGCTATTCCCCATGATGCTGTGGGAGGAGATCTTAGTTGCTGTTCACTAAAAACTTCTCCTTCAGGGCAGAACAAGAGACTGAACTGCCTTGCCTGCTTGAATTTAGGTGCAGGCAAATGTCTTGCTTTGGCTAATGCAGTGTGAACAGAGGTGACACATGTCACTTTGGGATAGAAGCTTTAAGAACCAGTGTGCAATTAACCTTGTCCTTTCCTTGTCCCAGTAATTGTAGAAGAATGGAAGCGGAGCCTGTGACCCCAAGTAAGGGAGAAAACAGAGCAGCACTCCCAGTCAGCCCACAGCAGACCTAGAGAATGCATGAGAAACAAACAATTTTAACAACTGTCTTTTGAAGCCAAGCAAGTTGGGGTTGTTTGTCACTAGAGAGTGATCTGCCCTATCCTGACGGATATCCTCATTTAGCTACTAATCTTCCTAGGCCCCCTTTCCCCAGGCGAGCCTTCCAGCAAAAGTTCAAGACGAAGTTATTTGACATCTGGGGGGCTCTGGCTATTTTGCATTATGCCTTTTCTATAAGGAGCAATTTTCGGCTTTCAGTTTTTCCTCTCCCCTTTTGCAAATGCCTTTGGACTTTCAAAAGCAAGTGCTTACTTTGCATTTTCCTCAGCACTGTGGGTAGGCAAATGCCCCACATATTTTCATTTAAAACACTAGGATGTGTTTGATGTGTAAATGACGCTTTTCAGAAGACTCTCTTGAGTTTTGGTGCCATTCCATTCCCTCATTCACAATGGTGTGAGGGTTCTTACCCTCACCAAGCTTACTGTCTTTCCACAGAAGACTAAGGAAGCTAGAGCAATAAGCAATGAATGCTATGAGCACACAGAGAAGGGATAAGGAGCAATGTATGGGGAGAGGGGTGGCTAGAGGTGGCCAGAGGGGGCTTCTGGGGAGGCAGTAAAGACAAAACAAAGCAAGAAGAGGCAAAGTGTTCTGGGCAGGGGGTGCAAATGGCTGGAGATGAGAGAGACAAAGACACTGAGAACTGAAGGCTGCCAAGTGTGGTGTGTTATGGGTGGCATAGAGAGCAATGCAGCTGGAGGAAGGCAGGAGACTGCTCCTGAAAGCCCTTGAAATCACGCTAGACACGTTGGATTTATCTGAAGGGGAATGCAGAGCCACTGGAGGTGGGGTGACATCATCAGGTTTGTTTACTAAAGAGCATTTTAGCTCCACTCTGAGAAAGGCTTGAAGAGGATAAATATACAAAAGACAGTGATGTTAGTTACCAAGATATCACAGCAAAAGATCACTGTGGCCTGGATGAAAGACAGTGAACACAGAGATAGACGCGTAAAAGATCTGAGGTGTATTTTGAAGACTGAATCGGAGAAATGTGATTTAACTTCACTTTTTGCCTGCAGCAGGGTTACATTTTTGGTGGTAGAAATAATTGCAGATTCTTCACTCTGTGAAAACCCCATTAATCATTTCACTGGAGTCCCTTCATATAAATATGGGACCGCAGCCACACTGAAACCTCGAAACATATGATCGGGATCCTTATTAGCACCACGATTGCATTTAGGATTGTGTTTATTTCCCAAAAGGCTATATTACTTGCATCCCGGCATCCGATCTTAACTCCTCCAGTAAGAAGAGATGTCTATGGAAAGTACTATGAAGTCACTTCTGTATAGTATGTGCAATTATTAGACTGCTTCCCAGAAATGTACAGGACACTTCAATGTATTTAAATCTCACTTGCCATTTGTTTTTTGAGGACACCTCTCAAAAAACATCTTATTTACCTACGCCTTACAATATTTTTTCCCCTTGGAAGGAAAGGAAGAAGAGAAGTTGGGAACTCTAGGCTTTAGGGTCATGCTGGCTATTTTGACTCCTAGCTCATCACTTACTAGCCATCTGATCTGGGCGGGGGCGGGGGACGGGGGGCAGGGATGGTTCTTTCTAAATCCCAGTTTCTCCTCTGATGAAGGGGGGTAATAATAGGATAGGCATAAATGGATTACGATGAGCACTCTAAGAAATAATGATGGGGAGTATTTAGAGTAATGCCAGGAGCATAGCCCACAGTAAGGTCTCAAAAAACGTTCTAAACTGGTAATGTCAACAGACAACGGTTCTAAAACTCCTGTATGTTACAAAGGATGCTGAGATTGTTGTTTGGAAAGTGGCACAGTGTCACAGACTCTGCAGAATTAACCTAGCCAGTCAGTCATGAAAGAATACAACACAATGATTTCTTGCACATCACTTGTGCATTAGGTACTGTGCTAGGGTCTAGAGAAAAGCATTAAATCAGTATACAGAGTCCATGCCTTTCCTGGATCCTCTCAACTAATTGTGCAGACGACATCAAACTCATGATGAATACTGCAGCGAGCCTCAAAGAAGGTACATGACACAGAGGAAAGGACCCATGTGGGGGTTACAGAGGCTGAGTCCATGGTGCTCTGCCTTACAAAATAGTCACAGTCACGAAAGAAAAAATTCAAGGCGTACAGTAGTTTATGCAGACTACTCAACTTGCAGCAATGTTTTCAATTAGATTAAAAAAAAAAAGGCAACTTTTGTAGAATATGAACCTTCAAGGAGTTTTAAAGGGTATTTCATAAACGACTATTTCAAATGGTCCAAGTAAGGAGTTCCAGATCCATGGTTGCTTTCTCACTTGTCAAACGAAGGTATTTATTAGAGCATGCAGGCTGTTTAGAAACTTGCACAACCACTTATAACCTATTAGTGAAACATCCAATTACACGCCTGGCCTCTTCATTAACTTCCCAGCCAAATACTTGGAGATCTGGGTTGTGTTAACCCTGCAATTCCTATTACCTGCTCTATCCCACATGGAAGGTAGAGCTGACCTACGTGATTATTATAGGTAATTATTGATGATGGTCATTAAACATTCAGTATGTGATCTGAAGAAAGGTAAATGACTAACGGATACTATCTCATTCAAAGGAACCTTATGAAGTGGGTACTAATGTCATACCCATTTCACAGATAAGGCAATCGAGTTTTAAAGCAGTTAGCTTACTCACCGAAGTTCAGACAGCTAATGCCCTGATCATTTGGTTCCAGAGCAACAGCTTTTGAGTACAATTTTACACATCCATGAACTCCTACCATGAACTAGGAGTCAAACTCTCTATTTCTATAGCCAACAGCAGGCTGAACATCTGTTATAATGGAAATTTAATAACATCCCAGTGAAAACTCAATGCCTCATAGCACTGACATGGCCTCACAGCTATCTCTACAAAAATCATTCTTGTCCAATATATCTAGATGGTTTTGATGTAAATATGATTGTCTTTTGCTTGGCTTACCTAAACTGTAGTGAGGTATACTAATTAACTGATACTTTCATAAAAAATGTTTACCAGAACCCAACTTTTGAATTTATGTCTATGAGATTAGCAACAAGAATACTGGCCCCTATACATGTTCAGAAGTCTGTACGCTAATCACTTACAAAGCCATATTATGTTACTAAGAATTAAATTATTTACAAATTCACTGTGGTGTCATTAGCATTCAGTCTTCAGGAACTTGCATATTAAAAAGAAAGAGGAGGAGGAGGAAGAAAAGAAAGGAACAACACAGAGAAAAAAAGGAGAGAAAGGGAAAAAAATAGGAAGAACAGGGTCTGCAACCAGATTAAAATTTTCCCCTAAAATTGGTTTGTGCTACATGACAACCCCTCACTCTTCTAAAAATCATACATCTTCTTTTACGCTATGTCCGTAATCAAAACATCCTTAAAACCACAACATTAAGTTAGCCTGATAGACTAAAGACTGGGAAGGTTTCTTCAGAATTGTTACAGAATATTGGGTAAATTCACATTTGGTACACATTCTAATTTTGAAAAACATGTTATTTACTTACTAGACTGTAACAGTTCTGCTGAACAGTTATAGACCACCAGGTAAATATGTATTTTGGAATGGATGCATACTAATTCTAAAACATGGATCATTTACCCACTAGAGTGTAACATTCTAGTCTGCCATGTATAGCCCCTGCCCCATGAATCATTACCCTGGCGAACCATAGGGATACTTTCCAGTCATTTGCTTGGGCATGAGGTATGTTCATTTTAAGGAGGAAAGTCTCCCAAACTAGCATCAGATTTCTTTTTGATAGAAATATCAAAGTTCATATATTGCAAATTAAAACAGGACTAATTAAGGACAGTTGCATATAGCAACAATTAGGTGGATAATTAAGCCTTTGGTTGGGGGTTATTGAAGTAGTCATTAAATGAATGGATAAAATTAGATGCTGAGCTTGAAATCTGCACATAAGCTGTCTACAATACCTGCCTCTGAGGGATGGACTCCAATTACATCATCTTGATGTGCCTTGTACTCATTTTATTCTTTCACATTAAATATTTATTGGACAACAATGTGCCAAGCACTGGGCTTGATCCTGGGGTTTCGGTGAACAGCAAAACAGATACCACTCCAGCCTTCCTGGAGCCTATGGTCTATGACTACAAACTATATTAAGGCCATTAGAATATATTTTCAATGTAGAAGCCCAAATTCTCTGTTTAAAATATAAATCAAGTCTTTATTTTACTCCAGTAAAAGTCACAGTCTCTAATTACTTACAAGTCCTACATGATATTTGCCACCACCCCACAACTCAATGCCTTCCCTCCCTAATATTTTCTGCTCCAGTCTCCCTGACCCTCTTGCTGTTCACTGAAACCAGGGGTACACTCAAGCCTTAGGGTTTTTTTTTTTGTTTTGACTGTTTGTTCTGCCTGAAATGTTCTTTCATCAAAAAACCACACTCCTTCACCTTCTAGTCTTTGCTAAAATGTCACCTTTACAATGAGGCCCATCCTGATTCCCCTCCCCCTTCATTTAAAACTTTGATTCTTCCACTCCTATTCTCTGTTTCTTCCTATCCTTTTCCCTTTTTCCTTTTACCATAATACTTGTCACCTTCTACAGTGACTTTCTTATTTATATGCACTTTTCATGGTCTTTGTGCCCCACTAGAATGTAGGCTCCATGAGGGCTTGAACATGTGTCTCAGTGATGGGTCCCTCATGTGAAGATGAACGCCTGGTACACAGAAGGTGCTCAAAATACACACACACAAACACACACATACATACATACATATATACACACATACAGATATACATACACATATACAAATATATGCATATATAAGAGTAGAAGAAACATATAAATTTGCTATGAGATCACACGCAAATCAATTTTCATCTATCCTAGGGAGCTGGAGTTGGGGTAAGGTGGGAATTCCAGGAAAGGCTTAACCAGGAGAAGTGGCACTTTTGAGCTGAAATTGAAATGAGAAGTAAGAAGTAAATGAGAGGGGCAGAGGGAACAGAACGTGCCCAGTGCCCCAATCGGGAAGAGCTTGATGTGCTCGCAACATGGCTGTAGCACATGAGCTAGTGGGCTTGAAGATTTAATAGAAAGGGGAAACCATGTTCTGTTCACTGAAGCCTGTTCTTCACCTAGGAGAGGGAAACAGAGAAAGAATGAATGAAGAATGAATATACCATGGCTTTGGCATTTTGTTTTCATTTGTTTTGTTTAATTAGCCATTTTGGGTTATAAGGCACAATTTTCCTAGACATTGACAGGACAGCTGCACGTTCCCAGGACAAACGCCGAAAGCCCTGTGTCAATTTGCAGGCCAAACTTTTGAAGGTCACGATGAAGTTCTGAATGAAACAGTTGATTTCCCGGAGTCCTCCCAACATGGCAGGCGACTCAAATTACAGAATTCAAGAAGCTTCCTGTTTCCTGAACAAGAAGTCCATGTTACTTAGAAAGTGCATAGTTGTGGACAAACTCTCCTCCTCTTCCTCAAAAGAGAAGATGATACTGCAATTACCTCAGTGAAGAGACCAGAGGCAGCAGCACAAGGCCCTTTTCTTTCTCAATTTGCTGTCTCTCCTTGCATTCCAACAACGGGAGGTGGGGACCAGACACATGAAGTCATTTCACCCAACACTAACCCAACACACCTGTACATTCTCCACCTCTATCACATGCTCCCCAGCCCTCCTGGCAGAAGGCATGTTTTGAAAGATTTGTAAAGCACTCATTTGGAGAACATAATAACTTAATATTAATTCAAATGACTAATACTTAGAGCATAAAAAAAAAGAGAGAAAAAAGGCTCCAATTGTGGAAAATATATCTCAATTGTCCTAGAAAATGTCTCACAGTGACAGCAATGTATCCCATGAGCAGAAATAAGGTTGTTTCAGGCAGGAATTTAATTAAGATGAGTCGGTCATGCCATGAGCAGTACACGGCCAAGGAAGCATTAGTGAGGTATTTACCACACGGATGTGGAGAACACACAATATTAAAATGCCCAATAAATTAGCCTACAAATCTACTTAGCTCTACATTTGTCCTGCATCACCAAATAAAACATTGCCTTGAAATGGAACCGTCTGAGATTTTTCACACCAAATCAATTTACACCGAATAAGGAAAATGCTTATACAACTCCTGGGCTGCTGTTTGCAATGAGATGCTTGGTAGAAGAGAAACTTTTCTCCTTCTCTATTTCATCAGACACAGAATGGGAATTAATCAGCGATACCTAACTACCCTTTCAAAAGGACTCCAGCAACATCCCCAGAAACACTTTGTTTCTTTCAACATTCCTGAACAATAGACAGTCACCAACTTTTAATAATTCCCTATATTACTGGAGACTGTGTAAAAAGATTTTAAATCACAAGATTGATGACAATGTAATAAATTAGAAAAAACTGTGGCTGTTACTGTGAAATCTTAGTGCCCCAGTGTGGTTCACATCTCAATTTCTTGATGTAATATGATTTGAGTATAATTATTAACAATTATTATCAAAGCATTCATAAGCTTTTCCCCCCACTGTGAAAGCAAAGACTCTTTTTTATATCCTATTTTTAATCTTAATTCATGGGTGTCACACATCACCCACAAAAGAAGGGCATGGTGATTCCAAAATGTCTGTTTTGACAGATTGCTCTTTCCCACTTCTTTTATATTATAAATATTTAATACATGATTCAACAATGAATGACAAAATCTAGCTCTGTGATCATCCAGTTAAGTGAAATCTCCCCTACCCTTCCTCCTCCTCAAAAGACAGTCAACCCGTCTTGACACAGGAGCAAGGAGGGGTCAAAATACAACACCTGCATGAATATAAGCCCCGATGGACCCAAGTCCTAAGAAATTTCCCATTAATTCATTTTCTGCCACTTTTTCTTTTAAATGCAAATTTCGAGGAAAAGACCACTGCAATATATGTAATTGTCTATATTGTGCAATTATAAGAAAACAATTCTATGATGGTACCATGTCATCATTTAAATGCATGCCATCTTATCTCTCCCTATATATTAATCTAAAATGGAATCAGGAAAGTGACAAGAACATCTCATAATGGAACACCCAGTGAATGGCTGATTTGCCTTTCATTGTCCGCAAGCCTTAATGTGCTGTGGACTTCCTGGGAACAAATGAGACCTCGGCAGCGACATGTTTTCATTTTATCACATTTATTTAAGATGACCGAGGACAGTGCCCAATATTTATTCACCACGTTCAACATTTGCCGTCATCAGAATAAAAGGCGAGACGGCACAGTTTGAACAACATCTGGTAATTCCAAAGAGATAGTGTCACTTGAAGAACAAATGAACCTTTAGTTAATAAAATCTCCCCGTGACTGACAAAGATGGCTTTTTGTACACATGCAGGATCCACGATAAGCAGATAGAGAAATGCAGATAAGGAGCACCCGATCCTACAAAGGGAAGTCAATGTGCCCATGTTTAAATAAAGACAGGGTTTATTACTGGTCTTTTATGAATCATGATAAATTAAATGTCCTGAGTTCTGGAGGGATAAAAGATTTAAATTATACTTCTGAAAGCCATGGGAAGTTTCACTACCCTCAAAATGCGCTAAAGCCTCAAAGTAAAAATAATATTGCCAGGACCAAAAAGTAGCTGGTTTCAATGAAGAAGCCTTTCATCCAGTAATGCCTGAGTTAATAGAGTGGATTATATGCTGAATATCTATGACCCCAAACCTTTATGCAGCCAATATGTAACATGAACCTACTAAGAATTAGACACTGCTCTAGGCGCTTGGAAGAGGCAAGTGTCTAATGTGAATGTAACTATACCCACGTGTCTAGTCTATGCAACTACAGATACATATGCACGCACACACGCTCTAAATGGGGTGATGTCCTTCAGTATGTGAAGAATGGGGCTTTGGCCTATCATTGAGTCACAGTCCATATTTCATACCATATTTCATTTCATTATCATACCACTGGTATCGATGGGTTATAACTAATTATGCCCCACAGACAGGATTTCAGTGAGAGAAAACTAATTCAAGAGAAGCCTTTTACACACATGGATCTTGGCTGATATGCAATGAAGAGAACATCCTCTGATCCCCAGGGACTCCAAATTTTCAAAAAGTATTTATGGTAGAAATGACAGGATGATCATAAGTGGACCTCCTAGGGGCGCCTTGGTGGCACAGTCGGTTGAGCGTCCGACTTCAGCCAGGTCACGATCTCGCGGTCCATGAGTTCGAGCCCCGCGTCAGGCTCTGGGCTGATGGCCCGGAGCCTGGAGCCTGTTTCCGATTCTGCGTCTCCCTCTCTCTCTGCCCCTCCCCCGTTCATGCTCTGTTTCTCTGTCCCAAAAATAAATAAAAAACGTTGAAAAAAAAATTTAAAAAAAAATAAGTGGACCTCCTAAAGAAGGTAAATATATTGTATCACAGCTCTCTTGATACTATTATGAGAAGGTTAAGTCTATGAAAACTCTTGAGGGCTGTAAAAAGTCATGCAGACACAGAGATTATTCTTAAAGTTTAGAGCCAAAGTGAGTGGTCCTTGGCACAGCAAAGTGCCTGGCATAAGGGGGGCAGTGTGGAAGTTTAGAGGCATTGGCTTTGATCCATTCTTCCTTCTTCCCCAACAGTTTGTTCCTCGTGGTATCTGCCTTAGATTCAGATCTTATTCAAACCCAAGTTATTATTTTTTTAAAACTGAAAACCACTACAGTTGTTATTTTTGAAGTCATTACTAGACATAAAGAGGGTAAGGTGCGGGGAGGGTGGCACATATTTTTTCCCTTCTCCCTACAGTTCCATGTGAAAGAACTCCCTCAGGGTAATATTCCAGGTCTTTCCATAATTCCTCATTCTTCCACCCCTAAGGAGGAATGGTTTATTTGACTGGTTACTCTGGGGGGAAAAAAAAACTAGGCATGCTCAATTCAGTCTCCTTAGCTCTTTTTTCAATTCCCCAGTGGGTAGAAAGGGTACACTCTGGTCCTCTTTCTCAGCCATAAGACTAGGGAGTATGTAGAGAAGCTGTGAAAAGGGAGAAAACACAGGAAGGGGCTCCAGGGGCCTACTCTGTCAACGACTGATGGATAAGTCTCAACAAATTTGGAGACCATAAGGAAACTCATTTGGTCATACATTTTAATTTTAGATTTCATTAATAAAATGTATTTCATTTATTTCATTAATAAAAACACTTTGTTATTGCTGTTTTAAAAATAATAGCTTCATTGAGATATATTCGCACACCATAAAATTCACCTATTCAAAGTGAACAATTCAATAATTTTTAGTATGTTCACAGACTTGTGCAATTATCATCACAATTTAATTTGAGAACATTTTTTTTTATCACCCCACAAGGAAGCCCCTATAGCATATGCTCACTTCCTATCACTCTCTCCCTCCCAGCCCCTGGCACTAATCTACCTTCTTTCCATCTCTGTAGATTGACCTACTGTGGACATTTCATATGAATATGATCAGAACCTTGGAAATATCAGGCTAAGTGAAAGAAGTTTGTTTATTTCCTTTTTCCTCTCTGCTGTGCTACGTTCTCAGTCAGTTCTTACTCCGTCCAGGAATAAGAGGATTTTATTTTTCAGCTCCTAGAGCTACCACATACCTAGAGTGGTTTCTTATGCTCTGTTTTACCAAAATCAAATCACTTCTTTAACACTTCATAATTTTAATTTTACCCAGATATTAAACTGCTATATTAAGGTCAGCATCCATTCATCCACTTATTCACATATTCATACTTTTTTTTTTTAATGTTTATTTATTTTTGAGACAGAGGGAGACAGAGGCGCAAGTGGGAGAGGGGCAGAGACAGAGGGAGACACAGAATCCGAAACAGGCTCCAGGCTCTGAGCTGTCAGCACAGAGCCCAATGCGGGGCATGAACCCACAGACCATGAGATCATGACCTGAGCCGAAGTCGGACACTTAACTGACTGAGCCACCCAGGCGCCCCATCATCTATTCATACTTTCAAAACACATGTATTGATCCCTAAAATGGCTACCACACCCTGAAGCTCCTAAAATGAATATAATCTGGTACCTGCTCTCAGGGAGTTCACACTTAATTATTGAGAATGATTTAGGTACAAAATTTCATAAAATACAGAAAACAGATCCACTGGAATGTAAGTCTAAGAATTCTCATTAATCCTCAGATGCATTACAGTACTCGGCACCGTCCGCAGTTGCTGTTTCCATGCAATCTCTCTACCTTTTATGAAAATGTCCTGACCCGGTTCACTTGCTACCTTCCTGACAATCTTCTTAGTGTCTTTCTCTCTTCTTCCATTCACTCAAGTGATCCTTTCTTATGGTGAATCCTTGTTTGTTTTTCTTTTCAATCTGCCTTTCCTTGGAGACATTATCCACAGCAACTTGTGAGTAGCATAAAGATAAGTAACACGCGATATGGGACTTAGCCCTTGAGCTGAGACTTGGAGGACACAGTGGGTTTGCGGTGGTGGGTGTAAGGTATATGTGCCTATATGGAAGGATGTACATGGCATCAATTTCTACCAGGTAGCTCTGTCTTTCCTTTCTTCCTGATATCAATTAGTTAACTTATCTCAAAATGAGCAAAAATTACTTTTCCTATCCACACTTGCTATATGTTCACAAAATAGTCCTGTCAACTCCACACGTTATTCCCAGCAGTTGTCGCCTATGCCTGCACATCACAATCTTTATTTCAACCAAAGAGCCGCTGTCAGCTCTAAATCTGTGGCTTCACAGAAACTATTGATTTATGGCAATGACCCTTCTTGCCTGTGCACATCTCAAATCCACAGAGCGAGGGGAGCCCCGGAAATATTTATTCAGACAGATAAAATCCTCCCTATTTAACAGAACTGACTTCTATGACCAGTGGGCACATCTTGTTACCTAGGGACATTTCCAAAGGATTACACAGCAAGGCTTTGGCTGTGACTGTAAGTCACTGCCACTAAATTGTCAAAATAAATAACAGTAAAAATCAACCCTCAGAGAATGTGGGGGTAGCTCATGCTTTTTCTTTACAAAAAATAAAGAAATCTTTGCAGACACCACCACCCCAGAACCGCAGGCACGGCA
This sequence comes from Herpailurus yagouaroundi, assembly GCF_014898765.1. NCBI lineage: Eukaryota > Metazoa > Chordata > Mammalia > Carnivora > Felidae > Herpailurus > Herpailurus yagouaroundi. Next base: position 14,378,510 of record NW_024412453.1, read on the forward strand.
AAGCCATGGTCAACTCCACCGTGTTTTTTGACATTGCTGAGGACGGTGAACCCTTAGGCCACGTCTCCTTTGAGCTGTTTGCAGACAAAGTTCCAAAAACAGCAGAGAACTTTCATGCTCTGAGCACTGGGGAGAACAGAAATGGTTACAAAGTTTCCTGCTTTCACAGGATTATTCCAGGATTTATGTGCCAGGGTGGTGACTTCACATGACATAATGGCACTGGCAGCAAGTCCATCTATGGGGAGAAATTTGATGATGAGAACTTCATCCTGAAGCATATATGTCCTGGCATCCTGTCCATGGAAAATGCCGGACCCAAGACAAACTGTTCTCAGTTTTTCATCTGCACTGTCAAAACTGAGTGGTTGGACAGCAAGCACACCGTGTTTGGCAAGGTGAAGGAGGGCATGGACACCGTGAAAGCCATGGAGCACTTTGGGTCCAAGAATGGCAAGACCAGCAAGAAGATGACCAAGAATGGCACCACAGCAAGAAGATGGACAAACCTAATAAATCTGACTTGTGTTTTATCTTAACTACCAGATCATTCCTTCTGTAGCTCGGGAGAGCACCCCCTTTGGATCAAAATCTCCTAAAATCTTTGTGCTCCTGTTGCAGTTCCATGGGTCCCTTTCAAGTCTAGCTGGATTGCAAAGTGAAGTTTATGATAATGAAACAAAAGCTAAACAAACAGCATACTAATAATTCCTTATTTTTAATTGGAAAAAGAGTCCAACAGAGATAGAAAAAATATGTATCAACTAACAACTTATTACTTACTTTGTCATATTTTATATAGCATAAAACAGAATATAGCACTAGACATACTTTATAATACATAAATACATTAATAATATAACATATCTAAATATACTCTATATTAGTCTATATTAAATATATTACATATGCTATAACTACACAGTTTTGTGTGTATATGTATTCTATATACATTGTAAGTAAAAAAAAGTATATACACATATATGAACATATACCATATAACTAAATTTTTGTGACAAGGGTAACATAAACATTCGATTTCTTCTCTTTTCTAAGGGCTAAAAATTAAGAAGGTAAAAGAACCACTCATCAAACCTCAAAATTCTTCAAGAGTTCTTGTTTATCATAGTGATCAATGGATACAACACTGGGACAATGACTATTATTTAATCAGTAATTACCATATACCAGACAATCTTCTGACTATTTTGCAGGTAGTATCTCCTTCAATCAGGGAAAAGCCAACAAAAATGGATTTAAAAATTCACTTTAAAATGTATTAATCCATTAAAATTTATTTTTGAAATCCATTAAAAATCCATTGTCGATAATTGTTTCCATTTTGGAGATAGCATTACTAAGTTTCAGATAAATGAATAAACTAGCCCAAGGTTTCAGCCATGGCAGACTATATCTGTTGGACCCCAGATGCCGGGCTATTATCTGTTGCTCTGAATGTCTCCTTGATATTAATTGTAGAGTTTTCCTTTTACAGGAAAAGGGCTCCTCTCCTTTAAACACTGTCACCATTTTCATCACTGGTCTAATCCAACTTAAAGTAAGATTTTCAAAGGAACCAAACTGAATGTGTTCTACCTTTTCCAAACACTGGAATAGCTTGGCCATAACATGAACCCCACTGCACCAACAAGAAGTGGTGAGTAATAAAGTGATTTCTAAAGCACAATCAATGGTACCAAGCAGAAATGGCATGGATATTTTTCCTTGCCTCCCTTGGTTGAATTGATGGATACTCCGAGTTGACTAGAAAGTGGAAATGACTGGAAAAGGAGAAGAAAACCCTTTTGAAGGCCAGAAGACACATCCTTCCCCGGTCTTTTAAGGATTAGATAGGATTCGGAAGGACATTAAGCTAAAAGCTTCTCCCCTTCCAAAATGGCCAAAGAACTGAGAGAGAAGAATTATCTTGGCAGAATATGAGACCTAATACCATTGATAATCATAGCAGCACTGAAATCCAGGTTGGCTAAGGACCATTTCAGCCACTTATAACTACTGCCTTATTAGCAATCATCAAAAATTGATAAATTGTTCATTTTGCTTCTAATTTGCAGATGATCTTATAGACAGATAGATTAATTATGCATTGCCAGGCAAGTCTTAAAGAATTGTATGCTGTAAGTGTTCATAATATTAAACAACTCTTCTTCAGATTATGTCAAAATTTATATTTTGAGTATGATCATTTGATTAATGTCTGTTACATCAGCTTGTAGGCCTCATGAGTCAATAAGTAATAGCTGTTGCTTGATGAACACTCACTATGTGTTGGACATTATACAAGTAGTAGCTCCTTTAATCCTTACAATAGCTCCGTGAAGTAGCTATCTGCCCCCATTTTATAGATAAGACAATTTAAGTGTACAGTTGATTGTTTGTTTTCCAATGTTTTTTTAAATGTTTATTTAGAGAGAGAGAGAGCGAGCGAATATGAATAAGCAGGGGAGGTCAGAGAGAGAGGGAGAGAGAGAATCCTAAGATTCTGTGCTCTCAGCATAGAGCCCAACCTGGGGTTCAAACCCACAAACCGTGAAATCATGACCTGAGATGAAATCAAGAGTTGGATGCTTAACTCATTGAGCCACCCAGGTGGTCCTAAGTATAGGGTTGTTAAATAAATAGTCTGAAATCCCACAGAGAGTAATCCCACAGAAAGCCACAGACTGGACCCCAGGCAATCAACTTCCAAGCATGAGGGCAAGAGCTATGTATATTTTACCATCACATATCCCCCGAACATACGAGGTACTCTATAAAATTTGATGAATGAATGAAAAGGTGTTTTTTTCTGGTTTTGGCCATATCTACATGGACATGCAAAAAGGACCCTTGATTTGTGTTAATCATAGAGAGATGAACTTGTCCTCCTATAACTTAGAACTCAGAGCAATTACCATGTAAAATGAGGCCAGGTGAGGCAAATTCCCATGGGTCCCTCAACAAAAGCCACCTTCCCCTACTTCTCTTACAGCAGTGGGCTGTCCTCCTGTATTCCTCCAAATGATTACTTAATGCCCACTTTCACATCCCCATAGTAAAACACAGCTAAACCCAAATGCTAATGGAGTGGCCCAAGTGCTTACTTCCTCAATTAGTCTTGTCCAGAAAAATTCAGCAGAATTATATCCCTATGTGGAACCAGGCATTGTGCTACCAATCATGGAAGTTATTAAAAGGAAACTACAAAATGGTACCCTGTTTCCAAAGAAAGAAATGGATTCTTAAGAACTAAAATTAAAACTTGAACATTCTAGGTATTGTAAGAAAGATACAAGTTCCAATGGGAACATAGAGGAAGAGGAAATTGGCTTGGGCCCTTGCTAGGAAAAAAAAAATCATGAGGAAACAGTCAGAGATGGGTTGGGTGGGGGATGGCAAGGGAAGAGGGGATCCAGGCAGGACAAAGAGAACAGTTTTAGTGTGGAAACATTTGAGAAAAGTATTTTAGGTTGAGGCATTTAGTATACACTAGACTTTTACGGTGGGCTTGAAACTGTCACCTCTATTAGGGCAATGTTCAGGAAGTGCCAGAAAATCTACTATAAAAGTAGATCCTCCCACGAAAAGCAGATAAAACTTGGCAAACAGAGCAAACAACTGGGCAGCACTTGGCTAACTGCAAAAGAGTGAATGAGAGGGTCCCTTTACTTAACTTTATTTGTTTTACTGTCTGATCTACCCCAAATCCTTTACTTTGGGGAACGATCTTTATCCTACTTTATATTCATTTACATAGTTTAGGTGGAGCTCTACATCCCACCACCACCCCCCGCCTCATCCCTATGGAATGAGACTTAAGACCAATCAATCAGAAGATCCCAGTCTTGGGGTGCCTCAGTGGCTCAGTTGGTTAAGCGTCCGACTTCGGCTCAGGTCATGATCTCACAGTTTGTAGATTTGAGCCCTGCACCAGGCTCTGTGCTGGCATCTCGGAGCCTGGAGCCTGCTTCAGATTCTGTGTCTCCCTCTCTCTCTGCTCCTCCCCTGCTCATGCTCTCTCTCTCTCTCTCTCTCTCTCTCTCTCTCTCTCTCTCTCTCCTTCAAAAATAAATAAAAACATTAAAAAATTAAAAAAAAAGATCTCAGTCTTATAGTTCAGGGATTTGCTCAGTAGCAGGCATATGATTAAAATTGGCCAATCAGAGCCTTCCCTGGGATTTTTGAGGTATCCTCCAAAAGGTGATAACTTCTCAGAGGATGCATATAGTAGAAGCCCAGTGAACCCTGATATAAGATGGCAAGCAGCTCTAAGAGAGAATTAGAGTCCTTGTGACATCATTAAAGCTTGAGACTCAACCACACCTGAAGCCTACCTTTTGTGTTGCCTCGTTCCATAACCCACACTTTAAGTTTTCTTAAATATATTTGATGTGCATGTGTGTGTGTGTTTATTTTTTTCATGTGAAAGTGGAGGAATCCTGATGAAATCAGTGCCTAAATATCCTGTAACATAACACATTATAATTCTGAGCTGGTTGTAGCTCTCCTTCTCATAATAAAACCTAGTGAGCTTAAAGAGATGTGATACACTTCCCCAGTTTCTTTGTTATTAAGAACCCCTTTGGAATCCTCATCTCTGTTCTTTTAACACCACACTGTTTTCTAAACTGCCAGAATGATTCAGATAATCTCAGACACCAAAGCTTGCTTGACAGTTGTTGCCATCTAGCAAAATCAAACAAAAACCCCAAAAACCAAAAAACAAAACCAAAAACAAAACAAACAAACTAAAAAAAACTCTCCAAAAAACAAGAAACAGTTATGAAACTGAAGGGGATTATAAAGTATTGCAGGACCCAAGACTAACAATGTTCAAGGAATGTCAGTCAACTGATATATTAAACTGGATTAAATGTAAACCACCCTTCACTGTGTAAAATATGTATATCCTTTATAGAATGTTAATAGTAGGTCCTGGTACTTCCACACCAATGAATATTCTGATTGAGCATATTAATAAGCTAATAGATAATAAGACCTGTGATTAAAGACACCATCCTGTCTCTATACATTGTGGTAGCTCTCCTCTTTATTTCCCAGCTAAGGGTCCACCAGAGCCTGACATACAAAAATAGGCTGGGGTTTAATCAGCATCCTAACAGTGAGAAACCCTGTGAATTAAATACCATTCCCTTCCAGAGTTCAAAGAAGTCACATTTTAAGGCCAAGGTTTAGATGCAAATATGAGAGATGTGATCCTGAGGAAAAAAAAATCAAACATGACCAGGAAGGACCCCTGCTTCCTGCCTAAAAGAAATGTGTCCCAGAGAAGGTTTTCTCTGATCTCTGCTTTAGAAAGATCAGTTGTCGCATTTGAAACTGTGAAAAGCTGTCACATTTATTATATTTCTGGAAGCCTGTAAATGATGAATGTTTCTTCCATCTCCCCTCCTTCAGGTGAAGAAGAAGAAGGAAAAAAAAAAACGTTATTATTCCTGACTTCCAGGAAGATGTCATGAGTGAGAATCTAAAAAAAAAAAAAAAAAAAAAAGGAAAAAAAACACCATAGTTTGCTGTTATCAGCAATTAAAGAAACTTTATCTAATTACTATGGAAGATGGCTCCGTTCGACAATCATCTCTGACAAACTGATCATTATCAGTAATTTATGACCAGTTTCTTAGTTAATTGTCCTCAGGAAGAAGAGCAAAAACCATTTGTATAGAAAAATAAGTAGTCATTAACAACAGTGGAATTTGTTGGGAATGTGATTATAAATCACCAACCAGGGCTGGTAATGATTCCTGGGAAGAGAAGAGAATGAAAACAATGTAGACACTACATCCAACTTTAGGGAACTATTCGGAGAAAGAAGACTTCATAATGAACTTTCCCCCCCAATTAAAATGAAGAATGTCTTGTCTCCCTTTAAAAGAATATCAGACACTTTATTCTAAATGTGGGAGAGTAGGGCAAGGGAGGTACACATCTCTGCTTCTGCATGCAGGGATAGTTATAAAACACACACTCAGGCACTTTAAAGTTCTGCCTCTCCTAACCAAGCTCACTTTGCATAAAGAAAATGCACCCTGCTTTGCTTTTTTCCAAAGCTAACTGGATCTACCTGACCAAGCTTTGATTTTAGAGGCTTGGAAACTGGTCCATCAATCTGGTCCAAAAGCCAAGCATAGACTTGTGAATCCTGAACTGTATTTGAGCTTCACATTGCCAATTACAAGCTGTGAAGCCTCGGGGTATGTTACAGAGACTACGAACCCATTTGTGAAAAGGGAATGGGATATGTACCTGCTAAAGATATGGAACTGTAAGGGTATGGGTCCCCCCTCACCCAAAATACGGTATGTTAAACATCTATTTCCTGGCACCTGCGAATGTGAGTTAACTTATAAATAGAGTCTTTGCAGATGGAATCAAGTTAAGGGAGGTCATTAGGGTGGGCCCTAATCTAGTAGGGCTGCTATCCTTATAGAAAATTTGAACAAAAGGAAAGTGCTGTGGAGGCACATGAGGAGAACATCTTGAGATGATGCAGGCAGAGAGGGGAGTGACACAGCTACAATCCAAGGAATGCCCAAAGATGGCTAACAAACCACCAGAAGGTAGGAAGAGGCAAGGAAGAATTTCCCTACAGGTTTCAGAGGGAGCATGGTCCTGCTGACACCCTGATTTGAGGCTTTCTGACTCAAGAACTGTGGGATAAGAAATGTCTATAGTTTTAAACTATCCAGTTTGTGATACTTTGCAATGGCAGCCCATATTGTACGTATGCTGATACATACAATACTTTACAGCATCCTGAGACAGACTGGATGAGAAAAGGCCTGGAATGTGCCCAGGACAGTGTTTGGCAGATGATATGAATGCAATGAGAATGCTTGCTCAAATGCTTAATGAAAAGTGACCCATCCCAGACAAACAATATACAAGGAGTATCTAGACCATGATAGAGTGTCTGGGATGCACAATACTGGAGATGAAAGAGTCCTGGACTCGGCATGAAAATTCTGAGATTAAGACCCGGTTCTTCCATTTCCAAGCCTCTACCAAAGTGAGCTTTAGGTTCCTCATGTATACATTTGAGTTAGTCCAGCATGTGCCTTTCTTACAAGGATGCCATGAGCCCAAACTGGATAATACACATCAATACACATCTTTTGTAGTTTGTAGTTGGAAACTTTCTTCATTCATCAAACCACTGAGTTGAGTTCTAGTTATACAATGGTGAGTAGTTTCATAAGAAACCACCACAACAAATGGACCATTAGAAACTGGAATCAGAGTAATGCAGACACAGAATGCAATGAGATCACTGGGGACAGTTAATAGAGGGGTCAGACCTCTGCCTTGCTGCAGAGCCTAAGCTAAAACTTGACACAAGGGTGACCTTGCCAGGTGATGGTTATAGGAAGCACCCTTTGGCAGACAGAATATATCTCTAAGACAAGAAAGGACATGGAGGCCTGTTTAGAGCCCTAGGAATGAAGGTTTGTAGAGATATGGGTTGGAAAGAAAAGCAAGAGGCCAGATGATACTGGGACTGCAGGCCAAGTTATCCATTTTTATTTTATCAGTTGTTTTTTTTTTTTTTTTTTTTTTTTCACAGTTGGGAGCGTAGAAGGGATGTGGTGAAGTGACCTGACTTGAATAATAAAATGATCACTCTGATTTTCTATAAAAATTGGATTAGGGGACAATGGAAATAGGAGACCCATTAGGTGGTTAGGAGTCCAGATGTAGGTAGCTTCGATCAAAGTGGTAACAGTGGAGCTAGGAAAAAACAGACAGATTTTGAGATCTCATTTGGAGGAAAGCCATTATTATTACTTTTATCTCCTAATTTAATTCAACTCAGTCCTATTGGAATGCCTTCTGCCACTTCCCTGACAGATGGTCAGCCCATAAAAAAAAAAATTCATCAGTTTAAACTGAATAACCTATGCTCAATCACCCTTTTTCACATCCCCCATAAAAAATTAACTCAACTAATAATTATAAAAGCAGATATGTACAAACAGTGCTACTGGGCAAAGGTAACTGATTCCAAACTGGATGGAGCTCAATAATAGGAACATTGGCAATGGGGACCCTTTACCGACCAATTCTGTGTGTCTGGCATCATTCAGCATATTACATACCCTAGCTCGTTCAACTCTAATACAAACTTTAAGAAATTAGTATTGTCTCTATTTTAAAAATGAGGAAACTGTAATTTTAAAAGGTAAAGAAACTTGTCCAGAGGCACACAGTTAGTATGGGGTTGATATGCAGTAAGTGAAATTGTAGGGAGGGTCCTCAAATACACCAAACTTCTTATGGGGAACCATTAAGTTTAAAAAAAAAAGGGGCATTTGAAATAGCATGATTTGAAGATGAGAAGAAACTATCTGAATAGTCACTTATAATTGGTAATAATGAGACAGCTGAACCCATATGGAAAAATTTCTATGAAATCCTATGAAAGCTAAACTACGGTACTTCCTAGAACATCAATTTATATAAACTGCACAATGCAACAGAGAAATAATTTACTTACAAATATTTACTAGGTGTTTTACAGACTGGAAGTGGGGAAAGGTTTCTTTCATACCAGTAACGATTTGCTACTATCTAAACATTCTTGATTTGAACATGCTCAGTGTTATCAGGTTAATTTCTTGTCACCATATATGTGATTGCCCAGAAGCATCTCTTTTCTTTCACAGTAGATCCCATGTACCATAATAGGGATGTTACCCTCAAATAGGGCCATTGCCTTCTGCACAAAAAGAATGGCAGTCACTGGGTGCTTATGTGTGAGATACTCTATTGATGCTAGGGATGCAGAAAAAGACAAGACATTTCCAGGTCTCAAATAGCTCAGAGTGCAAGATGGCACAAGATGGAACACTCAGCAAGTATCTCATACACATATTTTTATATACAGAAATGGCAAACATAAGAAATCACAGACACAGTGCTTTTCATGATCTCTGTCTTTTACACCTTTTAAGCTTAAAAGGAAAGTGCCCTGAATTGTTTTGTCCCCCAAATGTCCAAATGGTCTTTATATCTTTCCCTTCCCTCCCTTTTTTTTTAAATGCAGGGTGCCCTGCCTAGATACATCTTCTCCCAAGGAAAACCCCACTGTGACATTTTAGAAAATTTGTCTTACAGAGTATTGAGAAAGAGACTCTAACTTATTTGGCCATGCTTCAGTGTGATTCTCAGGGAAAATTCTTCACACAATCCTGTGCACTTCCCTCAAAGTGCCTCTCTCTAATCAAGTAAAAATCATTCAGGCCAGAAGGGCATGTAAGTAGAAAACAAAGAAAAACAAAGCAGCAAAGGTCTTCCCTGAGTCACAGTGAGATATAAAAAGTGAAATCCCAAGGTGTGGGGAGAGAAGGTCAAAGAGAGGGAAGAAATAAGCTTCCAAGTCAGAAGTCATAGTTAAGAAAGAAAATATTTCTTCAGGCAGACCTTGTTCATGCTCATACATGAGGGTGAATTTAGTCCAAGAGGTTTCTGCCCTTCCATCTTTTCAAGTCACAGGCAGTAAAGTATCTTAATGACAGGCAGCTGTTAAAATGCCCAGGGTTCCTGAATTCATAAGCTACAGGCTGTAGGAAAGAAACACTGTACTATGAATTTTAAACATGAAGCCAAGAGAACGCTTTTCCCCACCTATGAAATTCCAACATGCTCAACGTAAGGCACAGCGTACGAATGTGCCACATCTTGAGTATACATTTCATCAGCTGCTAAACATTAAGCTCATTTAAATTTGAAATGAACAAAAGAATTGATCCAAATTGGCTTGGATGTGATCACTGCCAAAGGATAGACTAGCCTGGGGAGGGAGAGCACAGGAAGAGGAATGACAAAGAGCAGAGTGTCAGGGAGCAGAGAGATGTCACACTGTGATGACAAACATCCTTTCAAACTGTGACTCAACATTGTGTGGTCCCCATTAATGTATCAAGAGGAAGTCAATGGCAGGTTAATGAAGTTCACAGACAGTCTTACAAAAGAAGATGATCGCAGCACCCAAGAAGGCAGAACCCTTGTCTAAGACTGTAGTCCCACGCAGGGAAGTTGATCATGCTATTACCCACTGAGACATCGCTCAGCTCTGCCATCATTGGACTCAAAGGAAAACAAGCAGCAGGGTGAACCTCCACAGCACAGCTGTGCTGATCCCTGAGTTTACTCCACCCTACAATCCAACCCTAGGTGAGGTGTTATTTGAGAAAGAGCAAAGAAGCAAATGAGCATCTGACTTCTGGTCAGGCATAGCTTATGAATCTCGAGATTTATTCTAAAAACAGATGTAAATCAATAATGTGAATGCTAGTTGCAATCCTGATGCAAACTTCTTGGGTTCATCCATTCAGATGCTCAAGCTAAAAACATTAAAGTTATTTTAAAGTCGTCTTGCTTTCTTCTCATACTTAGTCTAGAGGCAAGTCCTCATCTTTATGTTCAGCATGTATCCCTTATCTGTCTACTACTTCTCTGCCTCCCCATTGCTGCCAACATCTCTCTTTTGACCCACAATATCAGCCTACTAGTTGGTCTTCTTGCTTGCCCCTTAGACCCATTACAACAGATTCTCCACATAGCTGTCCAAGAGGTCTTTTAAATATCAATCCTAGGGGCGCCTGGGTGGCGCAGTCGGTTAAGCGTCCGACTTCAGCCAGGTCACGATCTCGCGGTCCGTGAGTTCGAGCCCCGCGTCGGGCTCTGGGCTGACGGCTGGGAGCCTGGAGCCTGTTTCCGATTCTGTGTCTCCCTCTCTCTCTGCCCCTCCCCCGTTCATGCTCTGTCTCTCTCTGTCCCAAAAATAAATAAAAACGTTGAAAAAAAAATATCAGTCCTATCATACTTAAAACTCTACAATGTCTTTCCACTGCACTTAGGAAAAAACCCAATATCCTTACTCCTTACTAATGCCTTCCATTTGCTACACCTATTTTTGGTGCCACTAAATCACCCTGCATTATTGTCACCCTAGTGCTTCTCAACTGATCATCAACTTACCTGTTTATGGTCTGATTCCTGCATTGGGATGGAAGCTCCATGTGAACAAGGAACTTTGTAGTCTTGGTCAGTGCTGTCACCTCTGTTTAGGCCTAAGTGTTTGGCACTTAGTAAGTTTTCCATAAATACTAGTTAGATGAATGAATGTCAGAGTCTTCTATATATACAATGAGGAGGTTATTTTTTAATTAATTAATTTATTTATTCATTCATTCATTAATTTTTTAATATGAAATTTATTGTCCAATTGGTTTCCATACAACATCCAGTGCTCATCTGAACTGGTGATTGACGAGGTTATCTTGATCTCAAAGTTTCTTTCCAAGACTATTCTAGGAGAACCTACAACCATTGTCTTTTCCAAACCTAACATGGAAGGACTTAGAACCATCATACCATTATGCAGACTCCAAGGGTTCTAATCTGTAATCCATCATCAACTGACTGTGCAACCTTATAACAAGAACACCTTACCTTTAAAAAATAAGATTCTTCATTATTTAGAAATGCCTTAGAATTCTTCCACCTCTAAAAGTGTCCTTATCCCAGGATTCCTGTTTATAAAAGTACTTTATCCATTCCTGGTTAATATGATTACTGCTTGTTCTTGGTACTATCTCATAGTGTGGAAATATTTTGGTGATCTAGGCAGGGATTTCTTCTGATACCAGATAATCACTGACCTAAACTCTAAGAAGTCAGAGAACAGGTATTTTATTAGATTTAGATTTATAATGTAGAAATATTGTAAATATAATTTAAAACAAAATAATCTACTAGTATTCTCTTTCTCTAATAAAAAAGCTAAAACTAGGTAAGAAAATCCAATAGTTTTTTTAGATAGTGTTTTAATTTATCAGATAAAGTGATAAATGAATTTTTAAAATCTAATCATCTTTTATGCATTATATATAAAAAGTTGTCAACAAAGACATCACAGATGTGTGATGAGCATTCATGAAATTTCTGGACAATGGCTGAGTTGAGTTTCTTATAACCATCTCATTTTGTGGCCATCTACGAGTTAACAACTTGAAAGGGGAATTTCATCAGACTTAAGCTCAAAATCTGCTTCTAAGAACATTCAATTAGTGAAGTACACAATAAGGTAAAAATATGCCTCTATAGTCACAAGTTGGATTCTCCAAGCCTTGTACTAAATCAGATCACTATATATAGGCACTGGGTCCTTCAAATGACCTGGTAAGGGCAACCTGCTTCTCTAGTTCATCAAAAGTGAGATTCTTGGGGCACCTGGGTGGCTCAGTCAGTTAAGCACCCAGCTCTTGGTTTTGGCTCAGGTCATGGTCTCACACTTTGTGAGACTGAGCTCTGTGTTGGGCTCGGTGCTGACAGTGTGGAGCCTGCTTGAGATTCTCTCTCTTCCTTCCTTTCTCTCTCTCTCAAATTAATAAACTTAAAAAAATTTTAAGGAAGATTCTGAAGCCTGTACACTTAAGGGCAGAGACTGGTGGGCCATGTGGGGTTGCTGCATACACCTGGAAACACTAGATCTCCCTTTCTCTTAAACACTGTAAAACTTTCACTCTTAGGTTGACTATGTGTGGAAAAAACTTTCAAAAGCTGTTTAAAGTTGGTCTTATTCAAAAACATTCAAAATGTTCAAAAAGAAGGAAAAAGGCAATTAGCTTGTAGGAGGAAAATGAGAGTCACAGAAGTTAAAAAAAAAAAAGTGATTGTGATGTGTAAGTAGATACAAACTGTAGAACAAGGTAGAGAACTAGGGTAGGGACAACCACAGCCATAATACGATAATAGTTGGCATGGAGTCCTATGTGCCACACACTATGCTGAATGCTCTCTTGCATCATCTTATTTAATCAGCAGCCATTTTCATTAGGTGCCACAATGTGACTTATTTGGAGAAACTGAGGCCCCAGTAAGTCGAATGATTTGCACAAGGTTACACATCTGGCAAGTGGCAGAATTAGGGTTTAATTCTGCCCCTATCATTCTTCCCAGTGATTCAAATGCAATTTTCCTGCAGCAGACATGGCGTAGATACTTTCTGCACCAAAAGCCATTTTATGTTCTTTCTCCTAGAGTCAGAGAAGTCTGTCCCATATAGAGAGCTATGGGAGATGATTCTTATTTTAATTATATGGACACTCTATATGACATAGTGAATATAGTACCTGGGATAACAGACTACTTGTGGCAGGGTGAGTGACAACTCTTATTCTCCCTCTCTGGTCCCAGCTAAGAAAGAAAATGAATTCTTGTGATGAGGAAATAATGCCTTGATTCTAAGATAGCAAGTGTGGATATCAATGGCTACTATACTGATATGTGCTGAAGAACTGAATGTTAGCAATTAAGACAAATTCTGGAAGAAGCAGTGAGAAAACTAAAGATATAGCTGAAAAAAGGCAAAGAAACTCAGTCATCAAAAGCCAGTAAGGATTCTATGTTTAACATTTTAAGAACCCCCAAAAACTGTTTTCCATGGCAGTTGTACTATTTTGCAATCCCAACAGCAATTTATGCAGGTTTCTCCACACCCTTGACAACATTTTACTTTCTTTCTTTCTTTTTTTAATATAGCCATTCTAGTAGGTGTGAAATGGTATCTCATTGTGGTTTTGATTTTTATTTTTCTGATGACTAATAATGTTGAGCATCTTTCAGGGGCTTATTGGAGATGATGGCTGCACAACATTGTGCATGCCCTAAATGCCACTGAATTGTACACTTTCAAATGGTTACCTTTATGCCATGTGAATTTTACCTGAATAAAAAAGATTAAAAAGCATAAATCTAAACAAAGAATTAATCTGCAGTTGACCTCAAAGTTCCTAGAATCTAAATTTCTTTATCTTGTCCCATAAGTCATTTTCTCCATCCAGACAATTATTTTAGATAATGACTTTATTTTATATTCATATGTCTCCCCCTTGGATTTCAGCTAGCAATGAGGGCTATTGCTGGACGTCAGTGGGACCACATCACCCTCTCTTGTCAACTGCAAAGCCTTAAGACATGATCTCAGGTACTCAATAAATACTCATTTAATTAAGAGTTTATGATGGTAAAGATGGCAAAACTCTAGAGACTACACTCTAGACAAACTTCATTTGAGGCAATAGTCTATTTAAGCATGGTCTCTGAAAGCAGAATGCCCGGGTTCAAACTCTGTCTCCAGCATGCACTCCACTATCACTAGCAATGCAACGTGATCATGTCACTAAATCTCTCCAAGCTGTATAGCCCCTCAACTACACAAAGGGCATAAAGATAGTGGCCACCTATATTGTGGTATCAAATCATGCAATCATGACTCATTTCAAATTAGGTAGTATATATTAATACCTGTTTTTATTTCTCCTCTATACATGCAACTCTATTGCAGAGACACCCACATACAAGTGTGTTTATTCTTGGTTAACACCCTATAAAATCTTGCTATTCATACTGTGATAAACCAGTAGCATTGTTGTCACTTGAAAGCTTGTAAGAAATGCAGAATCGTAGGCTTCACCCTAGACCTAACTCTAGAGAATATGCATTTTAAGAAGATTCCCAGAAGAACTGTGAGCAGCTATTGCTATACATCCTACAATAAGCATGAGTATACATTTGGCTTCCTCCCTGGGAAAGGCAATGTAGAGAGAGAGATCCTCTCATATTAGCACAATACTAGAAGAAATAACAATCACTCCCTACATGTAGTTTAGGTAAGCCATGCCTCTTCCCCCAAATTATTTCTAATATTCTAGAAATGTTACTTAACTCCCATAAGTAAAATAAGTCACAAGAATGCATTAGTGAACTTGACTGTGTTAGACCAACATTACTCATCTCCAGCATTATCAATCTCCCCTTAATCTTTCTTTCCACTTAAGACTGATCTCTACTTGTTGGGATTGAGACACATACTATAAAAATCTGAAGATATCATACTATAAAAATCTGGAGAGACCTCACAAGCCACACTAGCTGAAGAAACACTGCTGTTTGCTGCTAACTATAATTAGACTTCTCATACTGCAAGAACAGAAGGAAATTTAAAAAAAAAGAAAAAGAAAGAAAAAAAACCTCCTGGGCCCCCCATCGTCCTTTTGTGGCAGAGCTCATTTAAAATGCAGTATATCATCAAAGCCACATTACTCTGATGATATAGAATTTATGAGGGATGTCCTACTTCAAATTATGCATTAACTTGAAGTCAACAGGGGAAAACAATAGGGGACAAAAATTAGAATGTGCAAAACATTTGGAGTCAATTGAATGTACTCATTGCATGCTGGTAAAAACATAAATTGCAAAATGATATCTATTTTTTCCCTTCCTACAAGATTAGCTGGAAACGCTGGAAGACTTTCAAAAATCTCTTGAATATACTGGCTACTTACCTTTAGTCTAAGAAAGCAAGCACATTTGTAAGTTGAGACTTACACAAAATGGTCGTGTAAATTATCAGGGTATCAATGTCTACTGAGTACTTGGTTATTAATATCTCACTGTATCTCTGCTATTTGCTGGATACCTGTTCTAGTGACATAAAAGTGGAAATCGTGCTTCTGAGTTTTGCAAATGGCCTAAAGAGAAATAAATATGAAATCCATGAGTAGCAATAGAAGAGGCAGCTTAGGGGTTGAAAGTTTGAGACAGGTCAACTCTAAAGAGAGATTATAGGAAAGGGGAAGAAACGGAAAAATAAAAAATGAATTTTAAAAATCCATACTGCCACCATCCAGGAAAAGGGGAATAGAGAAGGAGGTTGATAGCTGGTATGGCATACACAAAATAGGTAGTAAATAATTACATCCACTTATGCCAGTTACTTTAACCCCAGAGAAACAAAGAAGAGTCTCCTGTAAGGGCCTTCCTTTCAGAACCTAGCTCAAAGGACTGTGGCTTGAAGACAGAGAGATGCTTAAGTGTCAGTAGTCTGGTCTTTAAAGGAATTAAAACTAATTAAAATGGATTGATTGACTGATTGACCATTCATTCAATCATTCAAGCAAAATTTATTGAGCATTATGCACCAGGCCCTTTGCATAGATGAAAGACACATTGGTGAATAAACTAGACATGGCAACAACCCTTAGGGGGCTCATAAGCAACAGGAATAAAAACATTGAGCTGATAATTTTAAAGATGTTGTCCTTGACAATCATAAACCCTGAACTGGTATAGTTCATCTGTTTACACTCTCAGTATCCATGTCATCCACTTCCAGGTTTTGGCTCTGCTATTCCTATATTGGTCTTGACAGCTCTAAGGTCAGCAATCTAGTACTTGGCCAACTTAGGATGCTCCTGTGTATGCCAAGGGTACTGTACAGGACAGAACATATGATTCACCAGAAGGAAGATTAGTCTTGTTAGGCCTCTATTCCCAAGTAGCTAAGACTATTTTCTATAACCACAAGTGTTCCTCAGGGACATTAAGAGACTTTCCTTTGTTCAGATAGAGAGGGAGAAAGAAGTGGCTGGTGATGTTAGTGACACCGGTGGTCAGGAAGCGATTGTGTGGTCTCTAATTCATGTAAGTAAGGTGAATAAGAATGTACAGTCTGAGACCTTTGCTGCTCTACATTCCAGAGGGCACATACTCTAGGAGCAGAGATAGGCAGCACAGGAGTGGGGAGGATAATTGCACTAAAACGAAAAAAACAAATCTAAGTTCAGACAAATGGGTACTGAGTCCAAAGCAGGAAGGACAGTCTAGAAGGGGAATCCACAACTGAGAAGTATTCTACCAGTAAGCGTAAGTGCAATTGGAAAATTGTAGAAGAAAATGGACATTGACCAGGAAGTAGAGCAAACTGAACCAGAGGAATGATTTTCATAAAAGGGATGCCTGAGCAAGAGGCATGTTTACGAGGCACAAGAGGACAGTACAGCCCATATACAACTAATGATTGAGAAATACCACCTTAATGCAGAGGAAGACTGTAGAGTTCTCCATACAACCAAGATAAGGGAAGATGGGCAATGCTGTATGGGAACAACCTTGAAACGTAGCCTGAGGTAGCTCTGAAACCCCCAAGCAAGAGCACAAGGATGAGCGTTCTGGTGAAGAGAGACTGGCCATCAGTTCTTGACTGGCCAGCAACTGCTTCTCTGTCCTAACAGCACCCAGTTTTGTAAGGGTTACAGCTCCCCCATTTTGTGCAGTCTTGGTGGGACCACAGATCAGTGCCTCCTTCAGAATATGGCAGTTTCCTGAAGACACCTTCCGTCAAATCCTTGCTCTCCCTTCCAGAGTGAATTTAAGAGTGAGATCTATGGCCTGAGTTTGGCCAATGGGATATACTCCTATGGGATCTAGAACTGGAACAGGATGACAGATGAACAGGAGCCACGGCTGGATTTCATTCCTTCCCTAGAGGAGACCTCACTATTGCCTTATGAATGTCAAGCTGCCTGCACTGCATTTCAGCCTCCTCTCAATTCTGTAAAACCCCCAACAACCACTAATAAACATCCTTTGTGCTTAATATAGGGGGGAAATTGGTTTCTGTTGCTTGCAACCAAAGAGCCCTAATTGGTCCACAAATGTGAGACTGTCCATATAATTAACTTCAATGTTTAATTTCACTCCTTTATAAATTGGTTGATATTCATACATGAAGAATAATTACTTGGTTCTCATGTAATCTCTTTTGATATTATAAATCTCCATTAAGAAGCTCTGTTTGGGTCCATGAGAAACTACCTCCTAGAAAGACAAGATAAGGGCTATTACACCACATATGCTCTGAAAATGGGTCATTTGTTACAAAGACATACAGAAAACTAGGGACACTTTTAATGAAACAGTACTCAGCTGTTCCTTAAATCACATGTTCCTTAAATCACAATACTCTGTCCCAAATGTAATTGTCTTTAGGACAGGTACAGTTCTCAGGAGGGATCTAGCAATGAGTATGAGGGTTTATGAAACTGATCATATATATGAGAGCTCAAGTACCTGTTCCCAGGTACACTGAGGAAGTCATGTGTCCATGCCAAGAGAAGGCCTTGAGAATACCAGTAGTGCCTCAAAAAAAAGGAAATTGAAATTTCTTTCTCCCAGGTGGATGTCTGCTGATGCAGCAAACCTGGTAAGTGTCTGAGAGACATTGCTAAGCACTGAGACCAGAACAGAAATGAGGTAATATTTGGAGCAAGGTGGGAATGGGTAAACAGAGGAAGAATTTTCAATCCTTCCATGTGGCATAGGAAGTATGAGTGAGTTTACTGTTGTTCATTTGTCAAGTTCCACCAGGAAGAGCTGGGCTTGAGCCAGCTTGCTGGTGCATTCCAAGAGCATCACCTGCAAGGTGACGGGGACCATAGCTTGAGTAATATATTACTGGAACAGACACCCAGTAGTTGAACGGGGTTTTGTGGGAGCTGCATTCACCACATGGAGAAAGTCAGGAGCTCAGAGGCCCCTGCATGTCTATTTGAGATATCTGTGATATGTGTGTACCATGAGAAAGTTAGAACTAGAAAATCTGCCACACAGAAGCCAGACAAGTCACAACAATCAGCAGCGGGAAGAATACAACCGCATCTTAAGTCTGGGAACCAAGACACTCTGCCTTTATTTTCCTGCCCAAAGCTTGATCTGAGCTATTGGGGGTGTGTGTGTGTGTGTGTGTGTGTCTGTCTGTCTGTCTGTCTGTCTCTCTCTCTCTCTCTCTCACACACACACACACAGTGAAGAAGTGCCCCAAAGACATACATATAAAATCCTCTCCATCCTTTCCAAGAGAAAAGAGAGGAGGTGAAAAACATACCATGCCCTCTCCTCTTCTGGCCCAGAGCTACAAGTCTGACTAGTAAGAGAAGAAACTTTGAATAAATTAAGCCGCTCGAAAAAAAGAAAATCACAGAGGTATAAATATCAATTGAGATGATGCCAATAACCAGAAAGTTGAAAACTCTGTTCAAAATGTTAATAAGAAATGGGGGGAGGTGTGCCTGGGTGGCTCAGTAGGTTAAGAGTCTGATTCTTGATTTCAGCTCAGGTCATGATCTCACAGTTCGTGGAGTTGGAGCCTGGAGTCGGGGTCACTCTGACAGCACAGAGCCTGCTTGGGACTCTCCCTCTGCTGCTCCCTGTTTGTGTTCTCAAAATAAATAAACTAAAAAAAAAAGAAAACAAAAAAAAGAAATGGGGGAGAATATGCAATCCAGCACCGGTGGGGACATTGAATGGAAAGAAAACCATCTCAGTGCATATCCCACTGAGCTGAAACTTTCCAATAAATTGGTGAGTGAAGTTCAGTAACAATGTTAAATAAAGAAATCCCAGTAAAACATGCAGTTTAGATCCCCAACCATTAATACAACTGGGTATTTGTTAGTACTTTGAGCATGCACTTCCACACATGCCATGGAATCTGTGCAGTCATTTAGTAATAATTCATCAACAGTTATTTTTAAGTAGGCTCCATGCCCAGAACAGAGCCCAATGTGGGGCTTGAACTTGCAACCCTGAGATCAAGGACTGAGCAGAAATCAGGAGTTAGACACTTAACCAATTGAGCCACCCAGGTGCCTCTCAATGGTTATTACTCTAATGCACATGTATCTCACTTTGTGTGATAACTGAACTCCAAGTAAAAACAGTGAACTCAATGTTATGTTTAGGATAAAGTATTTTTCATGCAGGGGGACAGCTTCCAATCTTTGGAATATTTGGAATATGCTTTTGTTTAGAAAATAGCTTGCTGTGAAAATAACATCTCTTGGATGGGATTTTTTTTTTTTCAATTCCAACTTATATAGATTGGTTGCCAGCTGGAGACATACCTTCATACCATTTTGGACTCTGTAAAAAGGTGGAGGCTAGAATTTTGGGTGGTTTACATCAAGTTTTTACCCACTAATCAGGTAGTGAGTAAAATATGTTTCTCCTAAGTATTTGCTTAGATGAATTAACTGTTGTTCACATGGAGAAAAAGAAAGCCAAGTGATAATATTCAAACAATGATAATTTTTTGTGTTCATTCAACCTTTGCTGAGCTCCTACATCAGTGCATTTCAACCAGGAGCAATCTCTTCCACCAGGTCTCATTCAGGCAATGTCTGGAGACATTTCTGATTGCTACAACCTGGGAAGAGAGGTGCTACTGGCATGTAGTAGGTAAGGACAAGGCATACTAAGTGCACAGGAAAGCTCCCCTGAACAAAGAATTTTCCATCCTGTGGTTGATCAACTCTGCCCTACAATGTACCTAACACAGGTGATGCCAAGATGAAAGATCCTGCCCTCAAGGGGCTCACAACTAAGATATAATTTTGAAATCATATC
Organism: Herpailurus yagouaroundi; assembly: GCF_014898765.1. NCBI lineage: Eukaryota > Metazoa > Chordata > Mammalia > Carnivora > Felidae > Herpailurus > Herpailurus yagouaroundi. The sequence continues at coordinate 14,398,784 of NW_024412453.1, forward strand.
TATCCTGCTCAACTGACACAGAATCATAGTGGCTATTTCTACCAGTTCCAAATATAGGATGTGTGAAGGACATCTCCCTCTCCCAGCTGTTCACCATTTTCTCCTGTTGCCTTTGGAGATGATACTGTAGGAAACATGCAAATAAAGAGGGGAAGACAAGGTCATTTTTTATTGGCTCTGCAATGACTGTGCATTGATGGTGGTTTTATCCAAACATTTATAATGTGCTGGAGATTGTTCAAACAGTTAGGCAGCTTGTCAATTTTCTAATGAGTGAGGCGCCATGCATTTGGAAAGTAGAAGTCTAGTTGTCTCTGATAGCTGAAGGGCATGCAGCACATATCTCGTGTGTTTCCATGGGATCAATTACCAAATGTTTAATGAGCAACTACAATGTCCAGGGCAATCTGGGGAGGGGTGGATAAAGGTGTTTAAGAGATAAGAAAAGGGAGAGAGGGGACAGTGCATTCAGAACAGGGTCTAGGTAAATGAAGGGGAAGAAGAGATTCCAGTTGGGTGAATCAAGAAAGGTTTTCTCAGGGCAGCAGAACTCTGGCAATCTTTGATGCTGGAAAGAATTTCACATTCAAGGAAAAGGAAACTGTGGACCAAAACACAGGGTAGGTCATGCATGGCACATGAAAAGGGAATATAATTCAGTTATGAATTGAGAAAGGGGATAACTGAGGGAGACAAAACTGGATAAAGCAGTCTTGAACGATGAACGACAGTGGCACACACTTGTGCACCATGGACGTCTGTATAGGTGACATGGATATGAACCTACATTGTACGCATTCCTGCCCTTCAGAGAGAGGAGCTCTAAGCAGCAACTATCTCCTCTCCTAAAAGGCATACTTGTTTCCACAGAGAGAAAGAGAATTCCAGGCCAAGAGTCAATGACTTAGGACTCTGTCACTGGAGGAAAACCTTCATGTTCCCCAGTCACCTTACATAAATAGTTTTCTACACAAGTAAGACCAACTCTCAAGATATGGAGTTTCAACACTGTTGCAGGTGCATATCATTATAGTTTAGAGGATCCTAAATAATAACACAGAAAGGTGTTTCAAGTAGCTCTAACAAGGCAGAGAACAAGCAGAAATATGACAACCTATAATCCACACAAGTTACACGTTCTACTTGAACATCTATTTATGTATTCCAAAAGCTGACAATATAGATATGGAAGATAACCCAAAATACATTAAGTGGGGGGAAAGTACTACATAGCATATATAGCATTTTTTATCGCTTTGTGGGAAAAAAGGAAAGGGTATACATACACATATCTTAGCACATACCTACACTATCTCTGGAAGCTACAAAAGAAACTGGTAAAAAGCTGGGGATGGGAAGTGAGGGGGCTGGAGATCATGGGTAGAAAAGAGACTTGTTTTCCCCTATATACTGTTTATAATTTGTGAATTTTTCAAATATTGTAACATATTCAAAAATAAATACATTAATGTTAAAAGGAAAGCCAGCAGTACAAAAGACTAATGGAAAAATTAGCTGACCCCACCAAAACCATGGTTTCAGATTTCCAGCCTCCAAAACTATGGAGGAAGTTCATACCACTTTGTGTGAAACAAATACAATCCCTCATAACCTGTTAGCATAGAACCAGTTCCAAGAATTGCGCCCACAACATTGTGTTAACCTTCTCCTCATCCCAAATCTTCATTAGGAACTTGATGTGTGAGAAGGTAAAATTTCAGACATAAACACTTTGAAAGTGGCTTTAAAAATTTTTTGTATCAGGATCTTTTTTTTTTCCTCAAGGGAAATCCTATATGCAATTTCAAAAGGTGACTAAGTAAGTGGTACATTATTAGAATGCAATAGTTGTTTATTATAAAAAGCCAACCAAAGAGGGTCATATGGCTGTTTTAATGAATATGTATAATTGTGGAGTTATTTAATGGGTTTGGACAATCCACGCAGTTAACAGAGAAATATTTATGGCACGCTTAAAGTCTCTACCAGATCTTGGGAATGTGAAAATCTCTGATCAAATAAATGCATTTAGTACACAGACTGAGAAGCTAAGGTCAAGAAGGTGTAAATAATTCACCAAGGTCATTCAGCTAGAGTAGAATGTCCATGGTCAGCTACAGGGTTCATCCAGTAAAAGACTGAAGGTGACTTCCATGTTCTTCATTTCACTGTACCAACTATGTGCCTATTCTTAAGAGCCATTAATATTGTGTAAGTACTCATGCACACAATCTAATTCACTGTTTCTAGTGCCCCCTCAACCTTACATCAAACTATCTGAAGACCTCTGTCATCCAAATGACTAGAAGCATTATCAATTTATCCACCTGTAGTATCTCCCTTTTCCCTCCCCCACTTCCTTCCTTGTCTTCCTTACCTAAAGCATGGGCAATTATGCAAATGAAGGCCACATTGTGTTTCAACGAGGGATTTGTAGGCTAATCTGGGAACGGTGGCTGATTATAATCTTGTCTGGATATCACCCTCCCAGCAAAATGCATCCCGATTTCTGGGACCTGAACTTACATATGACACCTTAAGAAATCAATTATCTTTATTTCCTAAAATATTATGATCCTCAAAACTAAATGGTGAGGAATCCTCATGTTGTCTGAAAATGGAGGCCTTAGGGTCAGAAATGTAATCCTTACCAGCACCCTATTTTCATTCTGTGTTTGGGTCTTAAATCAGAATTACTGGAAGGGGAATGGTCCTTTTGCAGGGTTCTTGGACATCAAAGTCCAAGAATGAAAAGCCCAGCTTTCACATTAATACCAAGGTTATTGACTAGCTTCTACAAAGCCAAATATTTGTTTTCTAATGAATGTGTTAGGAGATTCAGCAGTGAAAATGCCCTTGCATCCAGAAAAACTGGCATCTGTGTTCTTTGAATCAATTTCCAAAGATTATGCAGCACATTTTAATGGTGCTCTGGGGACCTACAGTGTGTGTGTCTGAAAAATGAGGATGTACATTTTATATGTCCCCCAAGCAGATAAACCTTTGCCCTGCCCCCATTGAAGAGATCGTAAAGCAAAGTGTTATTAATCCAGAAGTGATGGGAGAGACTGCCATAATTCCAGAGGTGATATTTGTTAAAATAGTGATGGTTTGCCACCTTCCCATCTTGGATTAATTTTGACCCAATCTGACCATTCATCAGGAGATGCATAATTCCATCATATTTGGAGGATTTAAAAAAATATTTATGAAGACATCAACTGCAGTCAATGAAATAAGACAGTTAAAAGACTGCAAAATATGCCTTGGCTTGGCATAAGGAGAGTGATTCTGGATGAAGCTGTTTCTATTAATTTAGCTGACGGGAAGATGTGGATGTGGCTTATGATGTGGGAAACAAAGGCAGAAGAAAAAAAATTAAATTCCCTTACAACTTACAGCCCATTGACAAGTCCTTGAGACAGGCAGAGCCATTCCCTGGGATCTCAGCTTCCTTGATGATGATACTTTGCTAAGGGCAAAAGGCAATCTTGGCCCAACCACCTGGATCCAGTAAGTATACTTTAACATACAAAAATTCCTTTGGAGGGGCACCTGGGTGGCTCAGTCAATTAAGCCTCTGACTCCTGATTTCAGCTCAGGTCATGATCTAACGGTGCTGGGATAGAGCCCCGTGTTGGGGTCTGCGCTGGGATTCTCTCACTCCCTCTCTCTTCGCACCGGTCTTTCAAAAATAAATAAATCAACTTAAAAAAAATTTTTTTTAATTCCTTGTAGAAACTTCTTTTATTTCTACACCCCCACCCCCAGGATATAGGTTGGCAACCATCCTTCAAACTGATGGGCTACTAATATACATCTGAAGGGTCTCATGACTGAGTTTTTACTAAACAGTAATAAATGACCTTTTCCTTTTTTTTCTAATTCTTAAAATTGTTCTTATTTTTATTTTATGTATTTATTTATTTTTATAAATGACCTTTTCCTAACAGCAGCTAGCCCCTCAAGTTCCTGGAACCCTTGCTTCCAAAATACCTTAGAGACTTACGGTATCCCTAACATCCTCTCAACTTTAAGGCATATAATCAGTCCCTCCTCACAAGCCCAGGGCAGCTCCTTCTGCCCACCAGTCCTGCCCCCGTGCTTTTGTACTGAAGACGTCTCAAGAATTCGTTCTTGGCTCTCAGCTCTGAACCCCAACACTTCAAACCGTATCAGCTTATAAAGTTAAATATCTCCTATTCAGAAACCATAACTTGCATGCGGATTAAATAAGTAGGTTAATATTAATAACGAGGTTAATATTTAACTGAGGTTAAATAATCGGACTTCCTTTAAAACATCTAAGAAAGCGTGAACCATGAGAAGGGATATTTTGACAAAGAAGATTAGATTATGTCTTCCCCTGCTTAATACCCTTCTATGCCTTCCCTCTTCATTTAGAATGTGGTGCAAGCCCCTGCCTTGACCTACAGGCTCTTTAGGGCCTAGCGCCTTGCTACTTATCCCCTTTTACTCCATCTCTAGACACACTGTCTTCCCTTCCTATCTCTCAAACCCACCTGAGCTCATTCTGGGTGAGGGGACCTTGCTTTAGTCCTAACTTTGGGGTATCAATCTCCAGGTTCTTTGAAGTACAGACTCTTTCATACCTTTTATATGTCAAAGAAGCCCTCCTGTCCTTCTTAAACCCAAAGACTTTCCCTAGGGGTCGAGTCCCTTCATTAGTATTTACTACTTTTTAAAATCATCTTATTTACTTGTTCCATCGTCCACGGCCTATTTCTGCCAACTGGAATGTAAGCACCATGACAGGATTGTCTTTACTCATCTCTCTCTCCCCAGCACCTGCTGAAGGGGAAGTACTCAGTAAATTACTGATGAAGGATAACAGCCTACAATATAATATCAAAATGCTGGCATCAACATTCACTTTAAAACCATCACTTTAAAGAGCATGCTCCACCACAACTTGGGAAGCGTTTAATTTAGAGAAGAAAATTGCTTATGTACTCCAAGTTGCAATGGGCAGACATAAAGAAGCCCTAAGTACCCTGGAGATGAGGTAAATCTTTGAGCATGGCTGGTCTCTGGTCACAGAAGAAAAGGGGTTTGGTGCATAACAGAATAGCAAGCGAAGTGCACAAACACACATGTGGGTTCTCAGTGTTTATCTGTGTTCCTCTAACACCAAGGAAGCAAGACTAGTAGCTTACTGTCATTCCTACTAATCCAAGGCATATCCTCAATCCTCAGAGCAGGGTGGTTAAAAGGATAGGTTCAAATCCACAGCTCAAGCACACGTTAGTTTCCTGAGTTTCGGCAAATCCTTTAATCCTTCTATGCCTCAGACTTTTCAAAATGGTAATAACAAGCCCCTGTAGAGATTAAATGAGAAAAGTATATAGAGCTGCTAATATAGAGCCAAGCACAGAATGGGTGGTGTGTGACTGGTAGTCCTTGCAGGATCTTCACCAGAGAGGAGTATTTTCTGGAGGTTTAAGAGGTGAGGGCATCGTATGGATGACTGGGCTGCACCCCCATGTACAGAATTCTCTCTCTCAAAGAAAGTTGATGATGACAATAATGACAAGGTGATGCAACAGTAACACCAGTCCTGCCTTATTTGGTCCCTTCCAGTGCACAAAGAACTCCCACAGACATTGTCTGTCGATCTTCATTCAGCCTAGTGTACCAGGCAGGAGGGCATGATCAATCCCACTTTAGAGACAAATTGCACAGACAGTGCCTTCCCATCTTGACTTCAGCAATGTTTGGCTGGTTTGGCAAATCAAGTTTTCCACTTCATACCTGCATATAGTGTGTGGTAGCATCTCACCGAGAAAGAAGAAAGTACACAGAATAAAGTGCCTCTCTTCTTATGGCCCTTGTGAGCCCACAGAAAAGAGTTTCCTCTTCATTTTCCTGTCCCTCTTGTCGGTAATACATTGAGAAAATCCATGTGTGGTTGAGCTCTAGCCAAATGCCATCCCCCTTCTGCTGGCTTCCGGGAAGACAGGGGCATAACATTTGTTATTTCCACAAACTACATAAATTGTGCACACACACATGCACAAATATAAACATAAATATCTACATATAGGAGACATAGGATATATATGCTCCAAAAAACAGGGGCTCTGGGCAACGTCTGAGACAAAACCAGGGCAACCTCAAGGAGACCCAATAGCTGGGGGCAATGGTAGTAGACTGAATTCCATCTCCTTGATGAATGGCCCAGGATGTTTTAACATTTCTGAGAAGCAGCAAAGTAGTGGATGAAGAATGATTGTGAATTTAGATCAGGTCTCTGCCACCCTGGGAAAATGGCATAAAAACCTCAGTGTCCTCATCTATGAAATGGAAACAAATCAATTTCAGTAACAAGGTAATCACCTGGTCCATTACTAGCTTTCTTTTTCTTTTCCAGAGTCTCCCAAGTTGACACCCCTCTGTAAGGCTTGAGATCGAGCAGTGAATCTGTCAGCTTTCCCATTCCCCAGATACATTATTCTGCAATGATTTTTCTTTTGCTTTTTTTGTTCTCCCTAATTCAGATAAAGACCTTACTTAACTACCACTTCCTTTTTAAATTGTGCATGGTGTTTGGACCAGACAATCCTCAATTTAATCAAGACACTTATCAAGTACCAACCATATGGCAGGCTATCAATCTCATTTACTCAGATCCTAATAGACAAATCTGTATTTTCATCATTTAAGGAACAGCAATATTCAGAAGAAAAGAGACTACAAGAAATTCTACAACTTGAATTGGTTCAACAAACACAAATATGAACGTACCAAAGTTAGTGAGGCAGCAAGAACATCATCACAACCCACTGGGTCTCATTTATCCTAAATGCAAAATGACCATCATCATCATCATTACCATCATCATCAATATTAAGGTCCAAGACCCTGTAGGAGATATAGTTCTCATACAATCCATGGTCATCAGGTACTTTTTAAAACTGGAAAATAAAGCAGTGACCAATGAAAAAGGCCAAAATTCTATTACTTGAAAAAAGGTCTTGGGCATAAAGGAATATGGCCTAAGTTGCAAAGAATGATTTTAAAATCAAGTCCATTATGGGCAAATACAGGCTTTGTAATCAAGAATGGAGAACAAGAAAGTGGCCATTTTATTTTAGCAGCATAGCTCTGTCTGGGGGATTTTAGGGTCACGGGTATTAAATGCCCAGGCAAAGCACTCTTTGAAACACAAAGCATTTCTAAATTCTCCTTGAATACAAATCCCTAAATCCCCTCCTACTTCAGCAGTAGAGGGGGAAGAGGAAAGCTGCCAGAAAGAAGCCAACCAGGAGACGGGAAATGCTGGTATCAGAACCGGGAACTCTCCACACTTCTCTGTCCAGCTGGGAAGGAGAAAAAGAGGCTTTGGGGAGTAATTAACTGTCATGCAGAAGATTAATTGACGACCCTCCAGTTTTGCCCTAAACACAGATGTATTGGGATCAGGACACAACCTTGAATACTAAAGGTGAAGGGAGAACAGTTATTTCTGGATCGGAGCAAAGTGAATATGCAGAATTGTGGGTGATGTCAAAACTCACACCGTGGAGCTGGGGAAGGCCATATATCATCATGCCCTTCCATAAAGTGGCTTGTCAGAAACTAGCCAAGGACTTAAAATAGGAACCAGCTTGTGCTGGGAAGCTTCTTGCTAACAAATGGTCCACAACTAACCAGTTATCCTGTAACACAAGTTTGGACACACCCCTGCCATGTTTCTATTTCTCTGCTTAGATAAAGAGGCTAAAAGGAAAATTTATAATGCCAGTATATGTAACAGAAGATTATTTTCACAGCTTCAGATCCAGCCTTTTTAGGACCCCAGAGTATATTTTGTGGGGAAAAGAGGGCAGTCTTTCTTAGAAGATCTCAATGTGTAAAGATTAGGGCTCTTTCCCAAACATACATTCCCTGTAATAATCTGCTGTTTACCTATCTTCCATGGCTTGACAGTTTACTGCTGCTGCAAAGGTCTGTACTAGCCATGGGGGTAATTATCAGTTCATGTACTTCTCTTAAGGTTATTTATTGAGAGAGAGAGAAAGAGAAAACATAAGCAGGGGAGGGACAGAGAAAGAGAGAGAGAAAGAGAGAGAGAGAATCCCAAGCAGGCTCTGCCCTGTCAACACAGAGCCCAACACAGGGCTTGAAACCACAAACCATGAGATCATGACCTGAGCCAAAATCAAGAGTCAGATGCTTAACCAACTGAGCCACCCAGGCACCCCCATATATGTACTTCTTATGTAAGTTATCTATTCCAGGGGATGAAGATAGAGCAGATTTTTCCTTTTCCTTCCAAATGATTGGTGGTGAGTTATCAAAATTCTTACAATAAACAGATTGTCCTCCAGTGCCTTTTTCAGTGAAAAGTGTCTTTTTAAATTCCATGGAAGTGTTGGGTTTTATTTATGAACTAGTCACTGTGCAAAGTGCCAGGGTTATAAAAATGAATAAGCCTCATGTTCGAGGAGCTCTTGCTTGGAAACTAAAGACATTTTTAAAAAATACATACATATAAAATACTCATAATAACAACAAAGCAGTAGGTATCTTAGGCTGAGCATTGTTAAATGCTTTATGTTCACAGTTCTACTGTCCTCACAGCTAGAAGAGGTAGATGTGAAGCTTATGTCTATTCTACAGGTGAGGACACTGAGGCTTCCACAGGTTACTGTACTGTAGCTTATCTAACATCACACATTTAGTACCAGGCAGAGCTGAAATAAGAAGCCAAGAAGTTTCATTTTTTTAATGTTTGTGTATTTTTAAGAGACAGAGAGAGACAGTACACAAGTCAGGGAGGGGCAGAGAGAGAGAGAGAGAGAGAGAGAGAGAGAGAGAGTCCAAAGCAGGCTCCAGGCTCCGAGCTATCAGCACAGAGCCCGATGCATAGGTCAAACTCAAAGACCGCGAGATCATAACCTGAGCTGGAGTTGAACACTTAACCAACTGAGCCACTCAGTCACCCCTGAAGCCAGGAAGTTAAATACAAAATTCAAGTGGTTCTTTAGAGATATATGGAAACAGTACTGATACCATGAACTCATTTTATTTGGGAGAACCAAGGGGCATTTTGTAAAGCTGGCATCTGAACTAGGTATGAAATGACAGAGCAGAATTTTCCCAGGTGGAGATCAGGATGGGTAAGGGGCTTCAGGCGGGTGGAAGAGGTATTCCAGACAAAGAAAACAGTAGATATGAGTATGTTTAAGACTAAGGCTCTTTCCACAATCTGGAGGCATGGAGTAGGATGAAGGGGGGGGGGGGGGGACGGTTTTCAAAAATGGCATTAAAGGTGGCAAGCAGGTGAGATAATTTGAACTTAGTTCTATTGGCCTTGAGCAAATGGACAGATTCTGATGAGTAACATGATTCTGTTGAGAGAAAATTACCCTATCTAAGCTGAAGTTCATATGCAGCTGGTCTCAAGAAGTGACTTGGGAATAGTGTGGATGGCCACTTGGGTACAAGTGGAAGGAGGTCAATAACCTATCAGTCTAAGTCTCTGATTCCAAGAAAGAAGGCCCAGGACAAAAAGGCAAGGGCGTGTGATTTGGTTTTGACCTTGTACTCAGTGGGACTTCTTTTTGCTTTGAGTTTATTTATTTTGAGAGAGAGAGAGAGAGAGAGAGAGAGAGAGAGAGAGAGAGAAGGCACGAATGAGGGAGGGGCAGGCAGAGAGAGAGAGAGAGAGAGAGAGAGAGAGAGAGAATCACAAGCAGGCTCTGAGCTGCCAGCACAAAGACCAACATGGGATTCAAATTCATGAACCATGAGATCATGACCTGGGCTTAAGTCAGACACCTAACCAACTAAGCCACCCAGGCACCCTGGGAATTTCTGAATGTTGTTCAAGGAGGAAAGTAACATCAACACTGTTCCTGGCAACTGAGTACGAAAGGATTGGTCTGGGCGGTGAGGGGAGGAGAGAATTAGGCTCTCTGTGACTCTGCATCCTTGTCTGTGAAAGGAGGATAATGAAATAATTGCTCTCATAAAGTCCTGGTGAGGATGACAGGAGAAAAGCAATGTAGAGTTTAAGCCATGGTGGCAATCACATAGCAAACCATTAATACGTGTTCACTTCTTCCTTCCTCCCCTCCTTCTCTTCTTCCCTTCTACCTTCTCTGTTTCCCTCCCTCCCTTTCTCTTTTCCTTCCTTCCTTCCTTTCTTCCTTCCTTTCTTCCTTCCTTCCTTCCTTCCTTCCTCCCTCCCTCCCTCCCTCCCTTCCTTCCTTCCTTCCTTCTTTCCTTCCTAAATTATTGATGCCTGTGCCAAACTGGTTCTCCTGTTACTCCTACTACTACTTTATTGCTGTTCTTGTTGTTGTTGTTCTCCTCTTCTCCCCCTCCTCCTCATTATCCTCTCCTGTTCTCCTTTTCCTCCTCCTCCTCTTCCTCCCTATTATAATCATACTTATTACTGTTGTTGTTGTTGTTACCAGTTGCAGAGTCTACAGACTACGGAGGAAGGGAGAGTCTTGAGCAACACTTCAAGAGAGGCTGAACTGTTCATGGTACCAAACAAGAGATGGAAAAGACTCAGACAAAGGATGGTGGGGCACAAGGAGGAATATGTGGAGAGTGCCCCCATGCACGTGTGCTTACACTCACTGCTGCAGAAGCACATTTGTGAACATCACTGGGACAAATAAAAGACTGTGAACTAGAAGAATGCTTTTAAATGGAAAATTATTTAGTAGAGCTAAATATGGTCTCATTAGGGGATGAAGCCTGCTGCTTGAAGAAGTGTGGGATGAATATAAGCCAGAAAGGAAGGAGAACTGGTGGTCTTTCCACCCACTGAAGAAGGGAAGCTACTAAGCCTCCATGCTGAACCATGGAGGCTCTCAGGAGGTCAAACTCAGACGAATATGGTAAGATGAGGCAGAAACAGACTGTAAACGTGTGTCATGAACACCTTTCCAAGTATCTTAAGCAAACAGCATTCCCAAAGGATGAAGGGTGTGGCTTTGGTGAAGTGAATAGCTCACAATCAAAATGAGCACAAGGCATTGGGGGTTGATTATTTCTGAGTTCACATAATTTTTGTGAGGCTCATTCTAGAAGATCAGTGACTGTGGGCTTACAGAGCAATATAGCCTCTGTCTTGAGGGGTTAATTCCCCATAAGAAGAAAAGTCTCCTGCCCAGCAATCCGAACTATCCATCCAAGGTGAGCATGTTGGGAAGTTTGCAAAAACACACCAGGTATGCGCACTGAGTCTCCTCCGCCTCGACTTTCCCCTCTTCCAAATTTGCTAACAACCCATTTTCCATCCTGGGATCTGTTTGAGGTTGACCTTCCCTCAAGTGCTAGCATTGGATCATGTACCCCAGATAAATCAATGAGACCATTTCATCCTTTTGCTCTCAGTGACTGGTTTTCTTTTGTCCACGAAAATAAAAATCGTATAGTTATGGTCTTAAAACTTTCACCCAGGGTGATGAGACAAATATGTTCTCTCTTCCCCTGGAAAGTGTAAGTGTATTGTATGGACATGAGGCCATGAGGGGTCTATGTAGGCATAAACCCCACAACCAAAGGAGAAGCTGAGCATTTGCATGTGGCAACCACAATGTATTAACTGTCTTACATTCAGAAACTCATCTAATTTTACCTAAACCCTCCCCCAACCAAAATAAGACCTGATTTATAGGTGAGGTCCCTGAGGCTCACTGAGGTTGGCCATGTGGTTGGCCATGAGGTTGGCCATGAGGTTGGCCAAGGTTTCACAGCTGTGAATGGACTGCAGAGCTAGGACCTGAAGCTGAGCTAGAATTACCTGGCTCAAATTCTTCAGCACTGTGCTTTACTGACATGTGGATTATCACAGTGGGAAGGGGACATGGATGAGAAGAATGGACTCACTGCAATACCCGTCTGATCCTCCCCTCCATATCAAAACCAATCCAGAAGCCTTGACCTGAATGGCAGAAGACAGAAGTCTAGACAACATGCAAGGCCAGCTCAGAGTTAACATTCTCTCCAGCCCAAATATCCCCTATCAAGGTCAAGATAAAGAAAATCCAAGACAGTGAGGGTCTTTGTAGCTCATGGGCAGTGAACAAGGGAGGAGAAATCTCACAAATATCCCCATCTTCTCAGAATGGTTCTGGAAATGGGTGGAATCCATCTCCCAGGATGAGTCATGGGTATTCATTAGGGACAGAAAGCTAAAACAGAGCCTCTCATCTCAACTACAAAACATCCAGCTTGGTCCAAAGGACTCCTACCTTAGGCTTTGGCTATAGACTCTAAAAACTTCCCATGCCTGCCTAGCTTTCAATAACTGACCTCTAAAGAAAAACACATCCAGGGGCACCTGGCTGGCTTAGTTGGTAGAACATGTGACTCTTGATCTCAGGGTGTTATGTTTGAGCCCCATACTGGGTGTAGAGATTACTTAAAACAAAATCTTAAAAAAAAAAAAAAGACGACGATGAAAAAGAAAAACATGTTCAGGGCTTGAATGCAATGTATTCCCAACCCTATCTAAGGTTTAAACTTTGAGTGCCTGTGAGTGAAGTTCCTTCTTTCCCTTCTTCCTTTCTGTGTTAACATTTGTGTGTGTTGAATAAATTCACAGGTGAGCACTCCTGTTCTCTTATTCTAGTCATGAGAAGTTTTTGGACAAGACTTGGTCACTGTGAAATAGCGACATAATCCCGTTGACTTTGTGATACAGACTATTCTGTAGAAAGAAAGTCCAGCAGACTCCCTGGTTTCCTGTAGAATTAAGGCATTTTCATAGAAGAAAGCTCTGACTTCAAGTCCAAACACTTCCATGAAGAGAAAAGCCACTGCTGGAATTCAAATAATCTCCTCTGGACAAGAGCTTATTAAAAAAAAATTATGTACTGTCAGGATGTCCTACAATGCATATCACTAATGCATTCCACCTGCAAATTGCCAACACCACCACCTTTAATAAAGCAAAGAATGTCTTTCTTCACCAGGGAGTTAGTAAATATTAAAATTCCCTTGTTAGAGCATGTTCTAACCAGGACAATTATCTATGAGGACTATTCACAATGGATTCAATATGACAATAATTATTCTTAGCAAAGCCAGTTGGTAGTTTCTATGGGCTCCTTGCCTCTGCAGGCACAAAAACTAATTTTGATTCCAAGGGCACGTGTTTTAAAATTCCCCCATGTCAGTTCAGCACCTAGAAAGACAGCAGGAAAATTTCCAGGTCTTTGTTTTGCATATGATGTTCTCCCTCTACCAATAGGGAAGAAGTTCAGCCACATGACAGACACTGAGAAAAGCACAAGGTAAACTTTAAGAAACTTGCAGGTGGTAAGCCAAAGCAGAATCAAGTATACTGGCCTACCCCTCTCTCCTTCTTGTGAACCCCTCTGTATCCTGGCACCAACAACCCCCAACATCACACTTTTCCTTCATCTTTCCACCAATGGAAATGGTTTTTTCACCAATCCATTGTAACAGCAGCAGGAGTGCTGAGACTTCTCCACTGTCTGCTATTGGGTGCAAAAGCCAATCTGATCCACTATACCTCAATGATACCTAGATAGTGCTTTCAAAAATATATCCCTCAATCTTCATCACTTTGCAGGTTATTGTATAGCACTTGACATTATACTGAGAGAGAAAAGAAGCACACACCAAGGCTCAGATCCACTCCCTACCTTTTATGCCTGAAATTGTTATCAGTCAGCACCACCGAGCATTAAAGAGGGCATGCCTTGGTTTTTTTTTTGTTTTGTTTTGTTTTGTTTTGTTTTGTTTTGTTTTGTTTTGTTTT
>NW_024412453.1:14412564-14448330 GCF_014898765.1 Herpailurus yagouaroundi
TTGTTTTGTTTTGTTTTGTTTTGTTTTGTTTTGTTTTGTTTTGTTTTTTTTCATTTTTCACACACCCAAAGCTTTCCAAGGGTGCAGCACTACTTACAAATGACATAAACCTTCAGCAGCCCTTCTAGGTACTGGCAATGAATTGTTTTTCTTTTCATAATAGACTGGGACAATGAAGCAGAGATTTCTCTGTGCCCAGATTTGGACTTTCTCCAACCTTTAAACTTTATTGCCCTACAGAGTATCCAACTGTGTGGAAGGGATTGGATCATTAAAATTCATTTGGGACTGAGCCTCCAGAGGAATATACATACTTTCATCCTACTGACTTCTCCATCAAATAGAATCCAATAGACTACAGTTTCTTAGGGAGTCATGAACAAATGAATGATAATAATGTGTTGTCATCTGTTCATCCTGTCCCTCACCTGGTACCCCCTGTGACCAAACGCACATGTTTCTTAGTAAGGGGGCTTAGCCAGGTCAGGGACTCTGCGTGTTGTCAAGAACAGGAGCAGACCTTGGGAATTGGCTTCTATGGTACTGCATGTGACCTTCCATGAACAAAAGCAGTTCAAATCTCAAAAACACTTCAACTTGAAGTTACTGAAAAGCCAGCTTTCAGATACGCTCGCAGAATCCAATAATGGTTCTGTTATAGTTGTTCAATGCCAGCCATATGAGACAAAAGTGCTAATAAAAATAAATCGTTAAAATGAGAAAGAGAGAATACATATATTTCTACCCTTTCCCTTCTCTATTGACTCTTGCCAAAGAGCTTAGGTAATAGGAAGTTAGTCAGAATCTTCCAGTAACCATGAGATTCCATAAGACAGCCACAACTATGTAGTTGCCTCAAACACAAGAACACCCATGCCCTGAATTGTATGTGGCCAATTTTCAGGGGCTGGCTATCTTCACACCTTCCTTTGAGTAAGAATCCTAGTATTCATATTTCCCCCTCATTTTCAGAGTTATAATTTATTTTACATTTCCTCTAAGCTGGCTCCTCCTGAATTTTAAATCTGTTGGCCAACCCTGAAGAAAGCCTTTATTAGACCATATGATTTTATTGGAAGATCCTGTCTGTCTGTGTACTTGGAAAACTTATAACAAAAGAAATTAAATTATTTGTTACTTCTTCAAAACAAAATCAGGCCTTTCTCAAGGTCAGTTGTAGATTTTTAAATTTCATCCAAAAGGATGGGGTCATTTTGAAAAGTGATCTTGAGTACCATAACAATAAAAATCTTGTAAAATGGAAACTCTACATTAATTCAGTAATGAAAAACCAGGATAGAGACCTGAGGCATATAAAATTAGTAACACTAATGATAACAATGGCAAGCATCTTTCTTCTTCTTATTTTTCTTATTATTACATATGTCTTCTTGATTTGCCTAAAGTATGGCAAAGAATTTATTCCATGAACCTAGGGGAAGAGTGTTTTGGTTTGCAGGAAGTGCAAATGCAAAGGTTGATAATGACCTTGGCATGTTTTAAGATAAACAAGAGAGACGAAGGCTGGAGCAGAGTATAAAAGACACAAAGTATGAAGAAATGAGGTCTGTGAGGAAGGCAGAGACCAGATGTCATGGGACCTTATGGAATGCAGTCATTCTTTTTTTCCCTCAAAGCATAATGGGGCACCATTGGAGAATTTTAAGTAGGGGATTAACTGAATTGATTTATAGGTTTCTTTTTTGAAATTTTTTTATTGTGGTAAACAAACATATGAAAGTGCCAGCTTAACCATTTAGGGGCATACAGTTCAGCACAGCTGAGTATATTATAATTGTTATGAGGCCACTTATCTCAGTGATAATTATAGTTTTTTGTTGTGATGATTTGACTTTCCCCCATCCAGTGTCCATTCCTAATCCCACTCAACTGTGTGCTGCTAGGTCCTGGGTTCACTGTCACTTTTTGTCCATCATTTAACACTGGCACCAACACTGCGCCCCAATACTTAGTAGGACCTTGATGTATGTGAAATCAATGGGTTACCAGAACCAATGTCTCCAGGAAATGCTTTTGTATGATTCTTGTGTATGTGCTTTTTCCCTTTTTCCCTTTACTAAACTATTGTTGAATTTTTAGTCTGTACCAAAGAGTACTTCACTTTTTCCACTGAATGTTTTATGAAAGGGTGTTCTGTCAATTTAAGTGGGTAGCATTCCTGAGTGCTGAGCCAATGCCTTGTTTGGTCTGCATTATCCTCTCTTGCTCTTGCTCCTCTTTCCAAACTTACACCAGTACACCATCATCTCTGCCTAGCTGTGGTAGACATTGAGCAAGTGCAGAGCAAGCAGTGTCTAGAAACTGCACTAAAGAATACCTAATACGCTTTTCTACTCCAAAGTTAACTGGGATAACATTGTTAAAGAAAAGATCCTTCCAGAAACCCATTTTTACTAATCATTAATTTGTGTATTTTTAGATTCTTTTTTTTTATAAACAAAGCTCAATTGAGTTATGAATGTCAGAGTGAGAATGAGTGCCTACAAGCTTTACATTTCTGCTATTGACTGTGACATACTGAAAGTGACAACTATATAAAAGTGATTGACAATCAACAGCTTAAAGGAATACTTCAAATCCATCCACTGAGCAAGAAGCTGCATAACTAGAGCAGAATCCCCAAGTCTGGCAAAGAGAAAAAACAATTTGAGTGGACTTTGTTTTTCAAAAAGAAGTGTCAATTTGTCACACTTTATTCTGCTTTTGTAGAATAAGGTTTGCAAGTATGCAAGTAAATGCACCGACATCGAGTTTTCAGAAAACCAGTATGACAATGGGAGAACTCATCCTGTAACTGCTCATAAGTTGCCCACCTATCTACCAGTCTAAAGCAGCAAACAAAACTCAGTGTATTTAAAAAGTAGATGGGCAGAACTCAGGCTTAGCTCCACCCACCAGTTATTCTGAGCCCTCTGCATTTTTGAGTGCCATCTAGTTTCTCATTAAAAAGGTACCACATAGAATTCCTCACTCTCTCACTACTTCCATAGTCTGCGCATCCATATGCCAATGGAAGCGTAAACCAGTGCCAGCAGAATCAGAAAAACAAACATATTAGCTTCCCAAATTGGTTTCTGAAATAAATCAGTTGATATATAAGGACACAGGAATGTGAAGTTGAAGCTGGAGGCAGCAGTGTACTTGATCCAAAGCTAACAGGTTCTCAGCAGGAGAGCTATGAGGATGCTCAGAATCAGACATACTTCTCAGAGCACTATTGATGTTGGCTCTACCATGCACGTGTGCAGAACTTTTTGAAAATATCTGAGCCCTTATCTTAGTGATGTCCTGTGTCACTATGGGCACAGGACTACCTTACTTCTGGGTTGACATGTCACTGAAGGAAGAAAAAAATATATTTGCAAGAGTGCTTAAACTTGGAAAGACAAGGAGGATGGATGCATAAGTATATGCACATTGAAAGCTGTTCTTAAGGGAAAGACTAGTCTTGGGCATGTCAAGTGTAATTTTAGGAGGAAGAGCTAGCCTAAGGACAGTCCTTCTTATAGGGTTTCCTTTCTTTCAGTGTATTATTTGCCTTGAAGAGGACGGGGGTAGGTTGTCAATAATGGCCACAAGCATATCCCATCCCAGTTTGCAGATACCTTTTCAAGGTGAGTTTGCTGCTTTTTCCATTGCTATCTATCACTCTATTCCTTGATTCTGGGCTTGGCTGCATAACTTGCTTTGGCCAACCACGTATTAGCAATGTAATATAAGCAAAGGCTAGAAAATCCTTGCAAGTCTGTATGGAAACCAATTTGACAATAAATTTCATATATTGAAAAAAAATAAAATATATAAAAATAAAAATAAAAAAAAATAAAAAATAAAAAATAAATAAAAACTTGTCTCTAAAAAAAAAATCCTTGCAAGTTAGATATTGTCCTGTCACTGCACTTGGAACTCTGAGACCCAAGATAGCCTGCTGACCAAACCTGAGCTAACCTGCTAAGGAATCCACACAGAGGAAAACTGAAGCATTCCAGAAAATCATTAGCCATGTGAGTAAAACCATTCTAGACAATCTAGCCGCAGTGGTATGAGTTAGCCCAGGTGAAACCAGCAGAAAAAATGCTCACTTGAACCCAGTCCATACTGCTGTCAGAGAGAAATATGAGCTACTAAATGATTTTTGTTTTAAGTCATGAAAAATATTTCAACTGTTTGTTACATAGCAAAAGCTAACCATTCAAAATTGTAAGTGTTATGAATCCCTGGGCTTCTGCAATATTTTCTGTAAAATTAATTCTAGAGAAATGGAAGAGATGAAGAAAGCCTGTTCCTAAATAGAGATTTGGGGGGGGTGCTTAATATTAATTTTTAATAGTTATTTTATTGGAAAAGTAATGCACACACATGGCAAAAAATTCACTGAGTACAAAATGACATATGATGAATCATGAATCTCTTCTTACTCTGGAGTGGCATCCCCCTTCTCTCAAACACTCATTATTTCCAGTTCCTTGTCTGTCTTTCCAGAAGATACCCAGGCATCCGTATGTGTAAGTCTTCATACGCAAATATGACCATACTACATATATTACCTTCCTTTTTTGACTTATTTACATCCATCCCTATATTAATATCTGAGTTGATACTTATCATCTTTCCATAGTATCACATTTAGACTTCCCTCATCCTTTATGTGGCTACATAATATTGCAGACAGTCCCTGATTGAGGATGGCTCCACTTACAGTTTTTCAACTTGAAGATGGTGTGAAAGTGCTACGCATTCAGTAGAAACCATATTTTGAATTCTGAATTTAGATCTTTTCCTGCACTAGCAATATGCCCTATGATACTCTCTCAGATGCTGGCAGTGCCAGGAGCCAAAGTTCCCAGTCAGCCACAAGGTCATGAGGGAAAACAAGCAACACACTTACAACCATTCTATCCCTAGACAGCCATTCTGCTTTTCACTTTCAGTACAATATGCAATACATTACATGAGCTATTGAACACCTTATTTAAAATTTTTTTTTAATGTTTATTTTTGAGACAGACAGAGACAGAGCATGAAAGGGCGAGGGTCAGAGAGAGAGAGAGACACAGAATCTGAAGCAGGCTCCAGGCTCTGAGCTGTCGGCACAGAGCCCGACACGGGGCTCGAACTCACGGACCATGAGATCATGACCTGAGCCGAAGTCGGACGCCTAACCGATGGAGCCACCCAGGCGCCCCAATGAACACCTTATTTTAAAAGAGGCTTTACGGGGTGCCTGGGTGGCTCCATCAGTTGAGCGGCTGGCTTCGGCTCAGGTCCTGATCTTGCGGTCCGTGAGTTCGAGCCCCGCGTTGGGCTCTGTGCTGACAGCTCGGAGTTTGGGGCCTGTTTCAGATTCTGTGTCTCCCTCTCTCTGACCCTCCCCCATTTATGCTCTGTCTCTCTCTGTCTCAAAAATAAATGTTAAAAAAAAATTTTTTTTAATAAAAAAATAAAAATAAATAAATAAATAAAAGAGGCTTTACATGAGATGATTTTGCCCAGCTGTAGACTAGCATAAATGTTGTGCATATGTTTAAGGCAAACGAAGCTAAGCTATCATGTTTGGTAGGTTTAGTGTGTTATATGCATTTTCAACCCACAATGTATTTTCAACTTATGATAGGTTTATAGGGACACTGCCCCACCATAAGCTGAGGAATACCCGTACTGTGTACAAGTTGTAACATGGGATTGCTATCAAATAACAAAAAGCCCAATTAGTATTTGGATTCAATTTAGAACAAGCAAGGATAGAACAAAATACCAAGAAAGAAGAGTCCTTGGTCCATGCCTGAAAAGGAAACAAATACAGATGGACCACTGAGGCACTCACTTGTCAAGGTCCTTAGTGGTGAAGTCAAGACCTGAGCTTCTAATTATATCACTGTTTTGGAGAGCTTCTTATTAGGCTTCCAGAACTTCACAGGGTTAAGATTTTAAGCCTTAAAGGAGACACGGCAAGGGGACCATGATGTCAACTTTCTCTGGGACCTCAACTATCACAGTTAATAAGCATTCCCAGAGATGGATCTGCACAGTTTCCCATGGGTTAGAAACATCTTTTGGAGTTATATTACCTTTCTGTATCCTTCCACTGTCTGGAGCCAATGTGTGAAGGACAGTCAAGGTCATGTTAAAACTCCAGTTAGGCAATACTCTGGTCAGAAAGGAATAGCTCAATCCACTCTCTAGGGAACTAGGAAACCAGGGTTTCACCCCTAGGAGCCCTCAAGCAGGCCATCGAAGTCCAAAATCCAACTTAGCTAGAATGTAAACTTGGCAAGAGCAGGAATATTGTGTATCTTTTTAAAATTATTATTAAGTTTATTTATTTATTTTGAGAGAGACAGAGAGAGTGCAAGCAGGGGAGGTGCAGAGAGAGCGAGGGACAGAGAATCCCAAGAAGGCTCCTGCTGCCAGCACAGAGCCCGAAGCAGGGCTCAAACTCACGAACTGAACCATGAGATCGTGGTCTGAGCTGAAATCAAGAGTCAGATGCTTAACTGACTGAGCCACCCTGGTGCCCCCAGAAGCTTGTCTATCTTGTTGACCACCACCTCTTTACGCTACAAAAAGCTCTATCAAGTATTTAATGAATCAATGAATCCAGGAAAGAAGGAAAGTCATAAAGGGTTATGCAAATCAAGAAAAAATAAGTACTCCTATTACCAACAAGAGTCTATGGAAAGAATCACTCTTTTTTAGCAGCTTAGAATATGAAAATGGGGTATTTTGGCACCAGTATAGTACCCTAAAAATGTGTTTGAAATGAATGTATGTCTTAGAATAAAACCAGAAACTTTGATAGATGGGACTCTTATGTATAAGAACTTCTAACTGGCAATTTGCAAAAAAGACACATCACAATGTTCTGTAAACTTTCAAACTGAAGGTCTAGGGTCAGGCTAAAGATTAGAGAGTAAGGGCAAGAGCCACTACTGGCCCCCTTTGGCATCCCAACATGCTGAAGCCACTCTCTGAGGAAAGGAGTCTACCAGGAAGGGTAGAAAGAAAAGATGGGGCCATTGTTGGAGCAGCTCCACGAACCCCAAACTGAACAAGATATAGGAGGCCCCGGAGTGAATACAACCATTTCCCAAGTGCTAAGATAAAAGAGCATGATCTTACTAAAAAGAGGCAACTTTAAAACATGGTGATTTATCTGCTGCCCACATATCAAAGTTGGTGTTATAATCTTTGGAGGGAAGGAGAATGATATCATCATTGCATGTGGTGAAGATGTTACCAAATATTGATGTCAGCCTTGAAATCTTCCAAGACCGTTATACTCGTGTGTTGAGTGCTTCCTCTCTGTGTCTCCACATCCCTGACCTTACATTCCCCACACCGCCACTGCCTCTTACCTTGGTTCTTCCCCATGACTGGTCTTCTTGAGGGAAGGACTCTCTAATGTATTCACAAGCACATGGAATACACACGGTCAGTACTTACTTATATTTCTGATGAGACATTCTTACCCATTGCTAAACACTGGGTATTAGATATGAAATTTAGACTCACTACTGGTGCTACTGGGGACTTGACAAGAGCATATAAACATTCAATGAACACCCTCTAGTGAAGAATCTCGGAGAAAGAAAGTGTGTGCATGGGTGCAGCAGAATAGAATGTGTACACACTGATGAATGGCATGTTGAAACCAGATGGTCTTCTTCTTACTGGAAGTTTCAGTAAGTTCCTACGGATTTTGCCAATTAGGGGAAGGATGGTAGATCCTGTCTTTACAGGGTCAGCATAGTGATTGGGTATTTAAGAAAAGATGGCATGACTCAACAGGTTCTAGAAAATGTGTAAGAACTCAGACTTTCAAGAAAGGCTCTCTTACTTTGTTTTAACCAAGGAGAATTACATTATCCACCAACAATTCACACACACACACACACACACACACACACACACACACACACACAGAAAGGAAGAAAAGAAAGAGAGAGAGAGAAAGAAAATGAAATATTGTGCTAAATCAGTGGTGGTGGGGTTCTATAACCAACATCCTGAGAAAGGTGGACATCCCTCCCAGTGGCAGAAGGTGAACATCAAAGAAACCCCTCCTCAAAACAGAGCTTGTCCAATGTGCTCACCCTTACCGCATCTTTTTACCCGTCTCTTTTGTAATCTAAGCAGGTGACAACTTCATTCAGTTGTTAGCAACAAGAGGAGGTATTGATTCCCTGCGAATGCCCTAATGACTGGAGACTGGGGCACAAACCATAAATGGAGACTTTCTGATTCCAAGTGAAATTATAGTTTGCCCTGTGAGATTGCACAATAAATCAGGGGAAAAACCAGCCAACATAGGACTCTGGGGTCACTGAAGTGATGTTGACACATTACAATAATGAGAACTTGAAATACCTCATGCCCTATTGATTTTTAAGCTGAATCATTCCCACTGCAGAAGATTACAAGACTCTGTCTTGGAATCATGGCTCACACGGGAGATGCTGATGAAAAATACACCCAATCCAATCAAAATGAAAAGCTTTACTTGTACTTATTACAAATCTAATACCATTGTCCCTAGGCTGTGTGATAGGCACTTAACCTACAATGGGGAAAAAAAACATATTTTTTCCTTTTAATTAAAAATTTTTCATACCTTTTTTTCACACATAGCTCTTTGCCGAGCCTACAGTAGAAAACACCCCAAAGAAAACAGGCACAATGGCTCGATTAGTGCATAAAGGGCAATTTCTTTATTCTTTTCTAATTCCCGGGTAGCTTTCAAGTTCCCTGTATCACCATATCATTTGGAAGAATGGTAAATCACGTCCTAACAGCCAACTTATTTCCTAGTCAATAGGAAAAGATACATTCCACCACCATCTAGCATCTACAGTAAACAAAGAATGCCTTGCTGATCTTTCCTTTTTCCCTGAAAAGTGCTCCATGAAGCTGAATAAACACAGTTGTGGGAGGCCAGCTACTGACATAAGTTAATTACTAACCTGTCACACAATCAGAGAATGGTAATAATTTATTTTCACTGTTGCATTAACCGTAAGTCGCTCTTTGCCAATAGGGTGTGCTGGGGGAGAAGGCGCTAGAACGTTACTGCTTGCCGTACACCCTATAGAAGGTTGTATCAATATTTTAGTTGGGAGATCAGATATAAATGGTGTCACTGCTTTTACTATGCATATTGTCCTGATCATAATTCAGGAAATAATTACCCACATATCTCGGCTTCAGGAGAAAGGGAACTAGCAGGTAGAAATAATACAGTCTTTCCTCACAGGATTCCGAAAATGTTACCTAATTATTATAGATGCAATTATTACTTGAGTTTGCCAGGATTTAATATATAATAAATATTCTGGCACAATCCAATATGATCATACATTCTTTGAAAACACTTCCTGAGGTCTTAATATGGGCCAGGCATTGTGCTAGGAATCAATTATATATTGTTCACCTGTTTTCTGTTTTCATGAAGTTTATAACCTATCATTACAATCTAATTGTTGAGATGAACACCTGCAGGCAAAACCTATGGGTCTAAAACAGCCCGATTATAGAACAAATCTTGATGTCCTTCTGAGGTTGACTGAATAAATAATGTTGCTTACAAGCTACCTTGCCTTTCTTTCCTCTCAGATTTCCTCCTTGTTTCTTCCTCTTACCTTGATCCGATGATATTTTGCTCTTCTTGAACATGTTTCTGCTTATAAATTTCCCTAAATTGTGCTATTTCATTAATTTTATCAACTTCAGTATAGCTGCCCAGAATTTGCCATCTTTTGACATGGGTACAGTCAAGACCTAGGTTCATACATACGCCATTAATCCATTTATTATGATTGGGAGTAAGTGATTGATTTAAGATGCTTTATCACACTTGCTGGTAGGACATAATTCAAAAATTGCTATAAAGGAGGCCTCTGGGGATTGCCCCACACGATCTTGTTCTGCTGTAGCATTGAAAGAGCTGCTCTTGGGGCGCCTGGGTGGCACAGTCGGTTAAGCGTCCGACTTCAGCCAGGTCACGATCTCGCGGTCCGTTGAGTTCGAGCCCCGCATCAGGCTCTGGGCTGATGGCTCGGAGCCTGGAGCCTGTTTCCGATTCTGTGTCTCCCTCTCTCTCTGCCCCTCCCCCGTTCATGCTCTGTCTCTCTCTGTCCCAAAAATAAATAAACGTTGAAAGAGCTTCTCTTCTGTCTTCAATGTCAACTTCTTCCACAAGCCTCCCTTTGGCTTTCAAGAGGTCACTGACAACTTTATTTACAGGGTGAAGAGGTAGCTGAGAACTCAAGGCAAGTCTGTGGAGGACATCAAGCTCGATGTTACATTTTAAATCTGCTTACTTTTGACCCGCCTGTCCCAGCTAACATCACCTTGGGAAGTCCCCATCAGACAGCACTGAACAAGCTTCTGTCTACCTAGTGTCAGTTACAGAACACAGCGGCTAAGCAGCTGTTTATGGACTTAGCCTGCCTGTGGCCAGATCCAAGGTCTACCGAGCATGAGCTGTGCAGTCTTGGCTAAATTGCTTTACCATTTCTAGCACTTCTAGTTCATCTGTACAATGAAGACAAGGACCACCCCTGCCACATAAGAATCATGGGAGGCTTAAATAAGCCAGTTAATGTACAGCGTCTCCCCTAGTGCTTGTCAGATACTCAGGGCATTTTAGCTGTGATGTTTTTTCCCCAAGAGCATCAGGGCCTTAGCTTGGAGGCATTTGCTTTGATTTTCTGAGCTCAGTTCAGCAAGGGGCAATGTGATGTAGCAACAGTTTTAGGTAACCGCGCCTCAACTGATACGTTCCAAGTGGGCAGTCAAATTGATTCCCATCTGAGCATTTCTATATTAGCAAGACCGCAACATAGCTATTAAAAGTTAGGGACTGAGGAACAGCTCTAGCTGTTTAGAAACACAATCTAGCTATTCCAGAGACATGCACGCCTAGCACACAGCAGGCTCCCAATCCACTTGTTCAAATGAATAGCAAAAAGTCAAATGAAGCACAGGAAGAACAGATGAAATAAAGTTCCAAAAATTAAATAATACCACTATTTCCTGTCAAATAGATCTCTGCCACCATTTACATTGCTGATCTAGTCCGAGTTTATGAGACAGAAAAAAAGGAACATTTGCAATTTATAAACGCCAATTTATAAACACCAGTGCTGGAGGCTGTGCCTTCCAAATTCCCCTGGCCATTTTCTACAAGACACCCTAGAGTAGCACATATCTTTCTTGTTAACATTTCATGGAATCTTTCCATAAACATACGCTTGTTCTTGTCTTCAACATTTTGTCCTGTCACTGCAACAGATGGCTTTACACTGGAGCATATGAAAATATTAAATACTTTATAAGCCTGGTGGAAATATGAAATGCCTTTGGAGGAACGAATAGCTCCATGATTAATGTAAAGCAGCCATGCAAGATTCTGTTAGAAATAGGTACCTCTGTGTTGTGTTGTTGAATAGACATGGTCACCATCAATTCCACATCTTCAATGAAGGTAGACAAATGACAAGGGGCTCAGTTTGCCATACGACAGATTTGGGGCATGCCGAAAGGCAGAACATACTGCCTGTGAAATAGTGCAGTGTGTAACCAAGGGAGAGTTGTGAAATCTACCTCTTGGGAGATCTAAAAGCCAGAAGAAGACTCCATCTGGCTGAGATGGTCAAATAAAGTAAGCTTAAAGACAGAGCAATTGAATTAAAGGGCAGTGAAGTCAGCCAGCTGATTGTTCTACAGACCCAATTCCAGTTCTTCTTTCTTTTCAGAGCCAACCTGAGAGATGTTTCCGCAAACAAATGAGAGTGGCCATCTCAGCGGACCCAGAGGTATGACCAATACCTGTGATCTGTGAATGAGGTTCAAATCATGGGAGTAGTGGTTAAGGTGATGGCTTCTCAAGACAGACTGCCTAAATGCACTGGTTGTATCATCTTGGCAAGTTACTCAAGCATTCTGTGCCTGATTCTTCATCTGTAAGTGTGGATAATAAGAGCGTGTACATCATGAGGCTGTTGTGAGGACAAATGAGTTAGCATACACAACAGGCTTAGAATACAGACGGGCATATGGTGGATGCTACATAAATGCTGGCTATTCTCTATATTTAGTGCTGTGTTTATGTAGAAATAAACATTAAGATGTGGGTAAGATTTTATGTTTTTCCTTTTATTGGTTTGTGTGCAACTGGCATTGACTTCCAACGGGCGCAACATATTAATGTTTTCCATAATGTTCATGAATCAAAAATCACCAAAGCCTGCTCCTGGGCATTTATCCCAGAGACATGAAACTTGTGCTCACAAAAACCTGTACAGAAATGTTCATAGCGACTTTGTCTGTAATAGCCAAACACATCCCAGATGTCTTTCAACAGGTGAATGATTAAAGAGCTGTGGCACATGCATACCATGGAATACTACTGAGCAATAATTTAAAAAAAAACACCAAATAATTGATACAAACCATAACTCAGATAGAACTCTAAGAAATTATGATGGGCAGATACGTCAATCCCAAGAAGTTAAATACTGTGTGATTCCATTTGCCAACATTTCGGAATGACAGAATTTTAGAAAGTGAGGACAGATTAGTTGTTGACAGGGTTTAGGGATGGAGGTTAGGGGTCCTTATAATGGAAGTGATCTCTGTCTTATCTGTGATGGTGGATTCATCAGCCCACACATGTGATAAAGTTGTGTAGAACTAAATACACACACACAAATGAGTGCAAATATATCTGGGGGGATCTGAATAAGATCAGTGGATAGCAGCAATGCCAAAATCTTGGATGTAATGTGATTCTATGGTTTTGAGAAATAATACTCTCGGGGGAAACTAGGTAAAGTGTATAAGAGATCTGTCTGTATTATATCTTATGACGTCAGGTGAATCTACAATTTTCTTGATAAAAGTTTCAATTAAAAACACTGCCAAAGCCTACACGAAGGTGAAGAATGAGTGTTGTTAATCCACTTAGGGGACAACCAGCCTCCTTCCTGTATTTTCTGGCATTAAGTTAACACCACTTTTTAAGAATCACCCTGAATCTCTGTAGACAAATCACAAAAGTATTTAACAAACTTAAAAAATATTGTCTAATGATGCATAAATTATACTGATTCCTTCTAGGTTTGATATATTCAGTTGGTGTGTTTAAAGGAATTGAGGTCTGCTGAGTGAAGCACACAGGTTTCTGAAGCAATCTGAACAGCGCCTGCCTTTCTCTGAAGTGTTTTATTATTCCGAGTCGGGCCTGCTGAATCTCCCAAGGTATGAAGTTCAGTTCGAGATAAAAATATTTTATCTGCCCTTACAGCAAATTGAAAGGCTATATAAAGGGTTTTGTTATTGCAGTGTTTTCATAAATATATAGTAAACATCTTTCACAGTGGGAAATTCAGCACAAAATACAATTTTCATACACAGCCATTCATGTGGCTTGCACAGGAAGATGAAATGACCCAGAGATGAATAAAAAAATAATAGTATACAACTTTTAGCAGCCCACAGTCCCTGACAGACACGCGCAGCTGGAAGGATAAGGATCATGATTTTGCAGTACCTCCGATGAATGACAAGTGTCTGCAGCATCAGGGGAATTTTGTTCTCCTGTGTGGCCAAACCATTACGGTTAACAGTTAGCTTTATCATTTTCAGAAATTGCCAACACCCAACCACATCGTTTCAGAACACACATCAACCCAAAATCTTAACCAGGACACGATTTTAAATCAACCCAGTTTTAGGTTTCTTTACCTCCTTTTCTAAGTCTCTCTTAAGCACATTTTCAAAGCAATTTGGGCTAAGTTCTAACATACAATACCAATGTTGATATCTAAGGTGATCTCTATCCACTTGGGGGTGAGGGACTGACCATAGGTGGTTCGACAAATGGAAGCTCTCTTTTTTTTTTTTTTTTTTTGTTCTATAAACTAAATACTTTTTTTTTATTATCAAAATAGTGCCTGCTTGTTGAAAAGAAAAAGGAATAAAGGTTAAATTTTTTTAACAGTTTCATCGAGGTATAACGGATATACAAAAACTTGCACACATTTAATGCATATAATTTGATGAGTTTGGATGCAGGCCTGAATCTACCCATGATTCCATCACCATAATCAAGGTAATAAACACATCCATCGTCTCCAAAAGTTTCCTTCTGTCCAGTGTGCGTGTGCGCACGTTTGTGTGTGTGTATAGGACAGTTAACATGAGATCTGCCTTCTTAACAAATTTTTCAGCACACAATGCTATGTTTACTCCAGGCACCATGTTGCACAGCAGGCCTCTATAACTTATCTGTCTTGAATCATCCTGAAAGCAATTTCTCTGTGTCTCCCCTGCTCCCCTCTTAGTCACATGCCACAGTAACCACTGAGGTGGCCACCCTCTGCAGTCCCTTAGTTACCTTTTGCAATTGTGCCATGTGTATAAAGAGTTTGCATATGTGTGTTAATTTTCTAACAAAGTTTTCCTAACACATTTCTGCAGTTTGGACTCTTGTAAACTTCCCACAGCTCAGCCACTGCTTCAGGACATCCAATCCCATACTGTTAGACACTTAATTTCTTCCAGTTTTTCTTCCTGCTGCACACTATGCTGTAGTCAACCAACATGCATCTTTGCAAACTTGAGCAATTACATAAATCCTGGAGGTGGAAACACCGGATTAAAACTTACTTTTATATATATATATAAACATTTCCAAATTGTCTTCCACAAAAGAATGAATGATTCCACAGTCTCTTCAACAGTGTATAAAAAGCCTGTTTCATCATATTAGTTTCTAATCTGATCTAAGAAATGTTTATATATATAAATGAAACTTTCACATATGTACATATGTGAACATATATTGTATCCTTGCTGGTATTTACATTTATTTTTCTAAAAACTATTTTCATGTTCTTTGCCAATTTTCATTCTGTGTCATTAGTCAGTCGGTCTATCTATCATTTGATTATCAATCCTTCTACTTACTAGCTGTTGGTAAACCTAGAAGAAAAATCATCTCAAGACTGAGTCTTCCCTGATGAAAAATGAGTATAAAGAACGCTCTGCCTCATAAAAGTACTGAGAGGAGTCAATTCAGTAGTGTAT
Source organism: Herpailurus yagouaroundi (assembly GCF_014898765.1). Lineage (NCBI taxonomy): Eukaryota > Metazoa > Chordata > Mammalia > Carnivora > Felidae > Herpailurus > Herpailurus yagouaroundi. Next base: position 14,427,673 of record NW_024412453.1, read on the forward strand.
ATTCAGAAGTTAACACAGTGGATAGCTCATTGCAAACACTCAGTAGACAGTATCTGTACTAATGATAATAATAATGCATAATTCTATATATTGAGCAGTTAGTTAGTGCATTGCAACAAAGCTGGCCTTCTTTTCCCATCAGCAGCAAAGGTTGAAGCCTGAACTACTTATAACATTGAGGCAACCTTTATATTTTAGTTCCTTGGGGAAATGTGATAATAGAGACTCAGCCAAAACTCATTTTCCCTTTGCTGGACACATTCTTTTTAATGGCACACAAAGTTTATCACTGGTTGTCTCTATTTTTAAGTAGATTCACACTAAATGTGGAAATATGCTAGAAACCAATTCCATTAAATATGGAATTAAAATGGCCATTTTAAATCCAATTTCCTTTTTTTATTCAACTAAGTGAAATATATGTATTTTAGCACAACAGACTAATGGACAATACTTACAGAATTTTATTGGGTACCCTTAGCTATGTGAGTTTATTCCCCCTTATTTACCATTGAACAATAAATTCTGGTTCAATCTTAAACCACTTCCTGAACCAACACTTAGATGGAATAGGTATTCCACAAAAGCCAATTCAACGAACTGTATTAAAAAAGGAAATTTGACGATAATGGATCCAACAATGGTCTTTTGACAGTTCTGAAATGGGATTCACTCTGCTTTCTCTGTGTAAATGTGAGTTCACTGGGCCTGAAATACTTAAGAACAACCACAGTGGTTTCTACTTCCAGTTCAGTTCCCATAATGTCCCTGGGTTGGGGGAGGGTGGCTCAAGAGCCCCTTTCCATGGCTTTGGCAAGGCTGGACGGCCACACCATAGCCGTTCAAGGGCAGTGGCCATTCCCTTCTTGTAGGAAGGAATCTGTGGCTCCCCTTGTGTAGAATGCAATCCATTCTTGTGGTTCAGCATCTTTGAGCTTTCTGTGGGGCAATGCATAGTGAGCTATGTATCAACACTGAAGTCATGTGAAGTCTGGGTTAGAAGTCTGAGGAGGCAGCTGGCAGGGAACTACTGTCTGTCAGATAGGTGGGTGGTTCCTGCTGCCACCACCTCCTCTTCGTCCAATATTTTGTATTCAAGATGTAAGATGTTTTCTATTAAAGTACAAACCCATGCATACCCTTGATAAGAATTCTTTTTAAATACAAATTCTTCCATGTATTCATTCATTCAACTGAAATCTATTAAGGTTCTCTATGCCCATCTTGGTTTTCTGCCCATCCAGGTACCCATGTTTAATAGCAGACTTGCAAGATCTTTTCTTCTCGTGACACAGAATGAAGGTGTGTCAAACTGGCATTTCTATTTAAAAATCTACTCAGGGGCACCCGGGTGCCTCAGTCAGTTAAGTGTCTGACTTTGGCTCAGGTCATGACCTCACAGCTCATGACTTTGAGCCCCACATCAGGCTCTGTGCAGACAGCTCAGAACCCGGAGCCTGCTTCGGATTCCGTGTCTCCCTCGCTCTCTGCCCCTCCCCTGCTCAAAAATAAATAAACGTTAATTTTTTTTTAAAGCTACTCAAATTGTTTTTCTCTTCATCAGTTTTACTACATACTGGATATTCAGCAGAGCATGGGATTGGCTTGGTTGTTTCCATGGTCTTAATGAGGGAGAATAAATGGATTGACTTTAGCACGATCAAGCTGGGAATCAACGTGCCCACGTCCACTTGGTTACGACCACATTTGGCTCCCTACAAAACTTTTAAAGCACCAGGAAACCAAAGAGTTAAGTTTCTTGAAGACCCCTTAGGGGATGCAGTTGAACAAATTTTATTTTTCTAATACCACTATTAAACAGAAAATAGAGCAAAGATAATCCATCCTGTAAATTATGCCCTTCTGAATGCTACTGTTTTCCTTCGGCGATTTTTCTTGTTGGAGGTGGTCATGTAAAGAGAACCTCATAAGTCTTCCTGATCCCAGTTCAGGGTACGTTTACAAGGAGTTAAGTACAAAACAGAGCTGTGGGCATTATCATTCCCTCTCAATTAAAAATGGTTAAGTTACTTTACTTAATCCAACACCCCCAGAATGAAACTGAAAATGTCTTTTTTTCAAAACTCAGGTGAAGATGTGCCTACACAAGCATGCTTCTGCACATCTACAAATTGAAATGATTAAAGAGCATGGCAAGACAGGAGCACAGACTGCAGAGTTAATATCCCAGCTCTGCCACTTAAAAGCTGTGTGACCTTGGGCAAATTATCCAACTTCTCCGGACTGTGGTTCTCTCCTCTGTAAAAAGTAGTTAAGAACAGTATCAACCCCTTAGGCTTAGTGTAAGGATTACATTAATTAATATTTTTAAACATTTACAACAGTGCTTTGCACATATGAAACACTACTTAAGTGCTTATCAAATAAATAAGCAAATAAGCCTCTGAGCCAAACCTTGAACGATAAGGAGAAAATAATGGTGTCTGAGTGCTGAGGAGGAACAAGGAAAGTTCTTACAACGACTGGCACAGAACTCATTTTTTGATGGTGCATTTCTATTGACAGCAGTACCCTAGGAAGAAATTTCATTTTTCAGCACTCGTAAGAGGTAACACTGAGTAAATTGGGGAAAAGTAGGTACTTTAATCACAACGACCCATGTCATATTTATAAAGAAAGATGTTCAGAGTAGGCAGCAGTAAAATTTTAAAGTCAAAGTTAAGACAATATGGACCTTCTGATTTTGCATGATGATCCCATTCACAGTATCCAACTGGAGATTTCAAAAGTTTAATAACTGAAATTCATGTACCTTATCCAGTCTCTTGAAAAATCAGACCATGTACATATTAGTCACAGCATCACTGATATCGCCTAGGACAGGATTTCTCAGTCACCACTGCTGGCGTTATGGGCTGGAAAATTCTTTGTTGTTTTGTCCTGTGCATCCTAGGATGTTCAGCACAATCCCTGGTGTCTACCCAGTAGATGCCAGGAGCACCCCCGGTCCCAATTATGACAACCCAAAATGTCTACAGTATGTTACCAAGCGTCCTTATTGTAGTGCGGGGAGTGAGAAAATCGCTCATCGTTGAGAACTACCTGCCTATGGCATCTGTTGACTACCCGTTTTGTGTATCTTTCTAAATTCACATTAATAAATTTCAACGGTATCTTGGTATATTGGAGTCAGAAAAATATGGAATCTAATCTCTTACTCTAATTATAACAAGTCTTGAAGATTGCTTCTCCATCTCTAAATTAGGCATACAGACACGTACCTTGCAGAGTTAAGAACCAGAGAAAACATGCTGAAGCTCTCAGTCCAATGCCCGACACACAGAGGCAGTGAGTGCCCAGGCAGACATCAGCATTGTATCCTTATTCCTATTACTGCTGATATATTAACACATCACCATCTTCATCATCCTCGTCATTATAATAAAACGGAAAGCCTCTATTGCAACATTCAGATAATTATAATAGGTACAACGGGTACTCTCATCTTGTTAGCCGAATAAGCAACTGATTTTCTTAAAAGTAGAGATTTCAACTGAACAACAAAGAAATCCATCCCCGGGTAGCAAATGCAGATGCAGAATTATCATGAAGAGAAAAAGAAAGGCTGGCAGAGGCCTTGCTGATAGATAGAGGTTCTCTTTCCAAAGCAAACACCAGGTGTAGAGGCCAACTTGACTCACTTGGCTGTTGCTGGTTTTCTGTACTGGACGGACAATGCAAGGCAAAAGTATTGGAGCTTCTCGATTGTCTATGTCTGTGCATATATAATCTCTGTGTGATCAAAGTGTATCAAGGCAGCTTAGAAAATTCAACCAACTTACCAAAAACTGCAGTAATTTCAATGTGGCTCATTGGGAGTACTAATTACTCTGTAAGTAAAAAGACCCATTGGAAAGAACAGTGAGCTTTGGCTAATTAGATCAACATGAATACAGAATTCAGACTTTACTTCTGTTCAAGCAGAGAAAAAGTAATAAACATAACCACTCTTGCATCATTAAAAAAAAAATCACTGCTACCCTTGGAAGAGGGATATACTATTTCTGCTGTAATTATATCATTTCTCAAAAAGCCTTTCCTGGCCTTCATGACATTGGAAGTAGCTGAAAGATTACTCACCACCGATTAATGTTAGGGAACTAACGACTGTTCTCGCTTTTCCTTTAAACTCAACTGAAATAATTTCACAAGAACTTGCAAATACAAAATTGTGTTAAGAATGTCCAATTGGTCCTATTTACATTTGCTACATCAAAGTATTCAGACATCATAAGTAAATGTGAAATGGGGGCCTTCCAATACCTTATAGGTTATGCAAACACCTAACCAGAAAGAACACTTTGAAATTTTTATGGAGCAGGAAAAATTGGAAGTGTATTAATCTAGGCAGTGAAATTGGGCTTTTTGTCATGTTTAATTGCTTGAATTCATAACCTAGTTTTGCTGAATCAAAAACGCGTTGCTATAGCTGACACAAGCTGTTTCAGCTTTTTGGGCAAGTGCACGCACACGCGCGCGCGCGCACACACACACACACACACCACAACTTTTCATGAAAACGTTAAATCTATTAATAAAAAAGCACTCCTGAAAACTGTTTGGAACACTGCAGCTAGTGAATAATTAAATACAAAGGTTTCCAAGCTGAACCCTACATGTTACAAGCTGACTTTTAAAGAATTACTTATTTTTTTTTAGTACCAGGCAAACAGAGGGAGGGGGCAGCATGAGCATCAGATAGGCAAGACTGCTATTTTGTTACGTGATTTAATTCAAATAAATTAAAATGCATGATTAGAAAATTCCTGATGCCCTTATTTGCTCTTGTTTACTATTGCTTATAATACATGCAAACGCTCAACTCTGCATAAAAATGAAGGAAAACAAACAGAAGGACAAAGACTTCTATCCATAAATATATAAAGACCTGATGTATTATAACATCCTGGAGTTTTCAGATCTGTAACAAAATAAAGTTGGAATTGCAAAAAACTGCTTTTCTCCCTATTTATTTTTACATTGGTTGAAAAACCAGTACAAGATGAGGATTCAGGTCTCCTAAAAGGAATTGCGTTTTAATTCTTTCAAAGAACTTGTTTCGATCCACTCTGTGACGACTTTGAAACTAACACACATGAAACTGTTAAAAAACAAAATAGCTACAACTAAACGTAAATAGAAGTTTAATAATAATAAAGCCTTATTATTATTTCATAAAAAATCCTTCCTCTTTTGGATCACATTCCATTTCTCTGGTACTGCAAACTCAACTGAAATTCTAATAGAAAAATTGTAAATTTTGCAGAAAACAAGACCAAAATGATCTTTCACTGGACGTTGTAAATAGCTATTTAGTTCAAGAATGACCCATCCAACCAGGTTCTCTGTTATCAAACAAAAAATGACAAGGGATATGTACGGATTCTCATAACCTCAAAATATGACTATTTATTGTCCAAATCTTACAGTTGTAATTTGGAAGAAGGCAATTGCAGCAAAAACTCCTTTACACGAAATCTCCTTCAACTTTTGTGTCACACTCATGGAGAGAGAGGAAAAAAAATTGGAAAGAAAAATAAACTTATTTTTGTGATACTTAAAGCTAGCCCGTAAGTGAAGACTGATGGTTGTTTCTCCCAAGTCCAAGTAAATACAGATTAAAATGAATCCAGCTTCTAAAATTAAGACAGGTAATAGAGAAAACAGAAGTTTGAGGGATAAGGTTATAGTAGACAAACATAAAAATATGCTCAGCCCAATAAAGTTATAACAAGCAAAGGGCAATGTTGTAAAAATCCATCACTTGGTGATAAGAGAGAAAAGATCCAGCTCTTTTCATGTAACATAGGCATCCTCCAGAGTCAGTTTGCTTGGTTAAAATCAAATGACAAGAAAAGTTTGAATATTCACTTTTATTTACAAGATTAGGGTACAGCAGATTGCCTGGTATTAATTAGTTCTTGTATATGAACGGAGAATACAAAAAAAGAAAAAGAAAATCAGGTTCCAATCAATTATCCCTTAGGGTGCAAAACATTTGTTACAATAAAAATGCAGTAGTAGAAGATATCTGGAAAGCTTTCTGTGTCCTACGTACAAAAATAAAGACAGATGGAAAGAAATACAGGTGGATGGAGAGAGAAGGGGGATGGACGGGGGGGAAGATGGAAGAAAAGAGAGGACGGAGGAGAGAGCAAGGGGGAGAGAAAGAGAGAAAGAAGGAAGCAGGTAAGCAAGGGAGAAAAGAAACCTTTGCCCATAGGTAATACTTCCCTCCAACTGTTCACAGAAGCAATCTTCTCTTCATAATCTATGAGTATTCTAATATAGAGGAAGCACTGGCATGTGTGGAGGGTGTGAGTGGGCAGATAAGAGTTGAAAAACCTGCTTTCTGTATGAAAATCATGAACGCTGCCCAAATTCCCCATGAAAGCCAGCTGTCACTGATTGACTGTAGTTTACTTACTTGAAGAACAACCCTCTTAAAACTTAATCACAGCAAAGGCAAGTTAGCCCATTTCACAAACACATTTACACTCATGGCCTTTGGATTTCCAAAGATACATTTTGATCAAAAATAGGGAATCACAGCGGAGAAAGACTTTATAGTCTTAAACCAGTTCACCACCCAGCTACCCAAATAAAGAGGATTACACAATCATTTTTGATGGCCTCCGTTATAGACTGTGTTCATTTCTGTGTGACCAAAATTAAAACCATGTGAACAGTGAGTAAATTATGAGATATCTAAAGATACTCAGAAAGGGACTCTTTCAGGAAGTAATTTAATGAACCATTCCTACTAAGATGATTTTGCTAACAAAACTTTTGGATTCAGAATTCTCCTGGGGTCCTTCCTAAGTACGGGGGAGGCACTGATCTTTTGTCAACAGAAATTAGTAAAACCACCAGTTTCACAGTAATCTGGAAATAATGGCTGAGGGATAGGCTGAGATTGAGCCTCCCAGGTGATCCTCCTAGGCCGATAAATGTCGTAGGCAACACTTTGCATATATATATATATATATACATACACATATACCAATACTGTCAATGTAATTTCTCTTCCCTGGGCATCAGGCAAAGCAGAGGAGATAAGCACAGAGCAACCAGCACGGTAGACATGTTTACACAAACATGCAATACATATTCCCACACACGCACACACATGCCCCATCGGAACGTGAGCGTGCCAACTTTCCAAAGGCACGGCCCATCTGGCCAGTCATTTCGTAAACCTCCCATTTAAAGAACCGCGCAGCTCTTGCAAAACCCCTGCGAGCCTATTGGGACTTTTACGGGCTTTCTTACAAACGCTTATTCATCTCTAGAAATAAAGTTAAACGGAGCCAATGAGAATGGGCAATGAAGTTCCCCACTAACTTCTCTCGTCAGTAAAGAAAATCGATTCATCTCCGGGCTCCCCTGTAGCCACAAACGCCCCTCACCCTCTCCGGGCGTCCCGCGCCCCCGGGTGCGCCCGGGGCGAGCCGTGACCCACCCTCCGAGGTCCCCGGGCTGGCCTCACGTACCGGGTCTCACTCACGCGCTGCAAATGCATCCGCAGCCTCCCATCGCCGCTTTGGTTTACCCGGATTCCTGCCGCCGCCAAGTCCCTATTCTAATCAGCAGCCCCGAGGCGCACACGCCGCCACCCTCTCGGCGTGAACGTTGGACAGCGGCTGACGGCGGCTCCTCTGCCACAGGCAGCCAAAAATGTCAGTTTGCACACTCCTCCCCCCTGTCGCCCGCCCCCGTCCCCGTCCCTCTACCACCCCCTCCCGCGAGTCAGTGGGCTTCAGGAAGCCTCTGCAGAAGCAGCTTTCTCTCCATCCCTCGCTCTCCCTCTCGGCCTCTCCTTCCCTGATGGTGTTCAGAGCCCTCTTCTCTCGCCTTACCTGCAGGGCATCTCCCACGACTGCAATTAGCTGCCAAGATTTCATTGTCGGCTGCAAAGTGCCTCCTGTTTCCTCCCTGGGAGAACACGGGAGAAGTCCGAGGCAACAGCAAACGGCAGCCACGTGCTAGCAATGTAAATGACTCCAGTCATCCGTCGTGCGCGCCGTGCCTGCGCTCGCCCTGGCTGCCTGACACCACCGCCAGCAGGTGCAGAACGCGCCGGGAGAGAGCGAGCGAGCGAGCAGCCGGAGCAAGGAGGCATTCAACGCGGAGAAGCGCACAGAGGGAGGCCACCAGGGTGCCGGGGACGCTGCCGCGTCTGAGCCCGGCTTCCAGGGCGGCCCCGGCCTGGGCGCCAAAACACTCGCCAAATTGGACGCCCGGTGTTTTTGCAAAGTCTTGCAGCCCAGGAAAGGCGGTGGGTGCCGAGGCTGCGTGGGTCCCGCCTCCTCGCTCCGAGGCACTTGCAAAGCGCCGAGCTGGCGGCAGTATCTCGCCGCTCGCCCTCCCTCTCCCTCTCCTGCACGTGTCCCTTCCCTTGTTCTTTCAAGCATTAAATATGTACCACATGACAGAATAGGGCACCTTGCACGGTCCTCCGAGTCCACACTTGACAACCAATTTTAACTCACGAGCAGTGAAATGTCTAAAGGCAGGATATAAGCACTTCCAATTACTTACACTACTCCTGCATTATTCAAAATGTCCACGGGACAGTATTTATGACTTCCAATATGCTACTCCACATATAAATACTAGTAAAGGATGGAAAACCCCATCACTCCCTTCCCCCCTACACTGTTGATAGGCTTTCCTCAGTGTTTCCTCCAAGATACGATTACACTTTTCCACTAGTTAAAACTTTGTGGCCTCAAATCTTCTTACACATTAACTGCTAAATGAGAATGCTCTAAAATTTGACCCTGCTTTGAGGAGGAAATATCTACCATGTCCTGTTGAACTTTAGAGATCACCTGTGAAAAGGTATTTACCTTGATTATGGCATCAAAGTAAATGTCCCCAAAATCCACAAAGATCTGTGACTTTGTTTGTTTACTTACTTACTTACTTACTTACTTACTTACTTACTTACTTATTTAAATGGGAATGAGTTACACCAGGCTCTGGCTATTCCCAGTCTGAATATTGCATTGGTTAGAGACCAATCAACTAGATGGGGGAAGTCAGTCTTTTGGACGTAGGAGAATTAGATTTTTTTTCTATTTCTTTATAGTCAGAACTGCAAGCTATGTACGCTAATAGGGCCTTGCTTCTTCAAGCACTCAACAGTTGACTAGAATGGAACTAAATATGGAAGAAATGTGTATATATAGACTATATTCAATTAGCAGTGAAATATTCATTGGATTCCTGTGCCGTCTTCTTGGTTATTTTAGTTACAGGCCTTGTGCACAATTGATTAGGATTTTATATGTCGGTAAGCAAATTTTAAAATGCTAATACATCTTTCAAGTATTTATTTGCACATTTATTACAGCCCCATATCTTGAGGCAATATTTCCAGGGTTTTTTTTGGAACATGCCAAGTCCTTCCATAACCATCAACCACCTGTGTCACACCAGTAACAAAATGAGAAGAGTTTTTTTTTCCTTCTATGCATTAAGATTGTTTTAAATATTGCATTAATACAGGGTTTAACTTGTTCCTTATGGAGTTAAGGAAAGTTGGTGCATGTTTTCTCTGTCTGCCTTCGGTGGGGGCAGTGGCATTTAAAGGATGCTAAGATGGCATTAGGTAGACCTTCCTTTCCCAGTGATGGTTCAGTACAGAGTACACTAAATTCTCTGATGATTTAAGTTAAAGTCTAGTATATGCACATATCAGCTCTGGGGTCAATGGCATTGGGTAAAGTGGCAAAATGTTTCTAGATTTTAGCTTAACCAGAACCCCGTGTAATTACAGAGATGCACAAAATAAAGCTGCAGTATTGCAGCAGAAACTGGCATTCTCAGGGGAATCATTTGATTCACAAATCAGCTCACAAAAGCGAGGTTATTCGAAGTTAGGGATGGTGGGGGTGGCGGATGGAAAGATAGCAAACCCTAATTACAACCCCATTGTCCCCGTGTTCCCTGGCACATATGGCCATTTAATCACGGAGTGTGACAACCTTGGCAGATGTTGCCAAACCTGGTTATTGATATAAATTGCTATTCTCGTGTGTAAGTGCCCGAGCAGAGACCTAAAACAATGTCCGTGCTCACCCAAAGGGAAATAAAAGGCCACACGAGCATCTGTGGCAACAAGACGATACAGAGCTAAGGTGGGTCCCTTGCTCCGTCCAAAGGAGAACAGCAATGAATGAAATCTCCAAACCAAGGAGACAAAGCCTCCCTGTGGGAATGTCAACTGGTATCGTCACTGCAGAAACCAATTTACTGGTAGCTATTAAAACGGAAAATGTACACAGGCTACAGCCAAGCAGTTCGACTTCTCTGCCCTAACAAAACACGTATAAGCTGTGTTCATGAATATACCTCCACCACTGCTTGTTACAAGGGAAAAAATGGCAAATACCTACCGGCATAAAAAATGCAATATATCCTGCGATGGAATACTATATAGCAGTGAAAATGACTAAAGTGTGAATAATCCATAGCTATACAGACACAAATATGTATAAAGATGAAGAGACCGACTCATACTACAAAGAACAACTATATATACATTTTTTCAGTCAAAATTTCACTGAGATAAAAATGCAAGTTTTAACTGATTCATACACTACGGGACTATTTATGAAATAAAATGCAAAAATGAGGTAATAGTATAGATTTTCTGCAGTTATATAAATATTTATGGATATATAGAAAACGATCCAGATTCAGCCTCTGCCTGTTTACACACAGCTCACAAGCTCATTTTTAAAAAAATACTTCAAAGGTGAAAAAGAAAAAAAAAGGAACAGGAATATATAAGGGCACCTGGGTGGATCAGTGGGTTAAGCATGTGACTCTTGAATTTGGCTCGGGTCATGATCTCACACTTTGTGAGATTGAGCCCCACATCAGGCTCTGTACTATTGGCACAGAGCCTCCTTGGGATTCTCTCTCTACTTCTCCCTCTGCCCTTCCCCCATTCATGTATGCTCGCTCTCTCTCTCTCTCTCTCTCTCTCTCTCTCTCTCTCTCAAAATAAATAAACTTAAAAGAAAGAACAGGAATATATGAAAAATATTTCAGATTTCAATGTCCCCGAAAGAAGTTCTCCTGGAAAACAACTATACCCATTTGTTAATACATTGTGACTACTGAGCTGAGTATTTATGACAGAGACCAAATGGTCCACAAAGCCTAAAATATTTACTATCTTGCCTCTTACAGAAAAAGTTTCCCAACTTCTCATCTAGAAGAATGGGCCCCAAATTCCTAATAGTGTTTAGAAAGGAGAAAGGCACTGCTGTTGATGGAGGAGGTTGAGAACTTAGTTTTCCTTTAAAAGAACATTGATATATAAAAGGTCATATATGAGCTTTATGTACACAAACCCTTTAAAGGGTACACACACACACACACACACACACACACACCCCTTTTTAATAAAGTCTGTATGTGTATAAAACCTTAAAAATATGTATTTATTTAAATATACATATGTATACACACACACATACACATAGCCTTTTTGATTATAAAGGGAATGTGTGCACTACTTTTAAAGTGTGTGTGTCTGTGTACATGTGTGTGTGTCTACACACATATATTTATATGCACCTACCTGGAAGAAAACATTCAAAATTGGTGGTTCTTGGGGGTGGAAATGAAGATGCTTATTATAGTCTTCTTTGTTATTTCACGTTTTTGTCAATTTCCCCAACAGATGTAAATGTAAGAAAATGGTGGATGCCCCTGGCCATGTGAGCTGTGACAACTGCCACCATGCCAATGTGTTTTTCTCCCTCAGAAACTGCCTTTTCTCTTTAAATGTTGAATGATAAGACCTTCAAAAACACATCAAGGTTTAGCTCACACTAACCTAACATTTCTGGAAGACTCCAGTATCTAATTGCTTCTTCACAGGAAAACAAAAATTTAAGCTTCAATGCACTAAAGATTTTTATAAAAATCAATCTTACCCTTGAAGTAAAATGCGACATAGATTACCCTTCTGCTGTAAGTTTTGGTAATGACCTACTGAGATATGCCTCACAATACAGTAATACTGCTTCTTTACCAGTTTGAAAATATTTTCCTATAGAAAAGCACAAAGCATGTTCTATCTGAAAAATAAACTAAAATAAAATTACATAGCAACCACATTGGTGCTTTGTAGGATTAGAGCAGCTGGACCTAATGATTTTCTTCGTCCTGACATCTAATAATCCAGTTGCATCAGGAAAGGTGAGCTTAATGAAGCATATTCAGATGAGAGCGCATACGATTTATGGTGGGCTTGTTGTGGTTATATTCCTAAATGGATCCCATTAGCTCTACATTGGTTGCTGGTAAATGGCCACATTTCCTAATAGACAAAAGCATGAATCACCTGGGCATATTTTAGACGTGTGCTCTACAGAATGGTCCACCTTACAACCTTAAACTAGGAGCAGGTGAATGACCTTCTTTAATGAAGCTTTGCCGACTTTCTTTGAGCAAGACACAGAATTATTACAAAGGAACATTCATTCTACCTCCTCAGAATTTAGCATGTACACTTAACCTTATACTTGAGATGGCATACATCAAGCACACCACTGAGAGGATGTTTTAAATAGAGTTACAACAAACCAGTATTGTTTCAATCCTTTTTATACAATTAAGAAATTGTAAAACCATTATGTTGTTGTTTTTTGTTTTTGTTTCTTTTTACAGATCTACACCTTTATTTACTTTCCAGTAAGTTTAAATCCTTGAGGGATATAGCCTAACATGGATTCTGTGGTCAGTGGCTTTGGAGGGAAAGTTGTTTTGGAATTTGGCACAAACCATGCCACCCTTTCCATGAGCACGAGTAACTTTTCTCTAGATTACTCTGGTTTTGTTCGGTTTGCCACCAGGAGTCACTGTGTCATTCTTTGCTTTGTACACATAAGCACTTCTCTTGCCTAGACAGAATTCATTTTCATCTCGGGCATAAATACCTTCAATTTTAAGAAGAGCCGTGTATTCCCTCTAGTTCCGGAGACCTCACCAATAGCCAGCAAAAATGACCTTGGACCACAGCCTTCCAGACTTATCGGTTGTTTTAGGAGTTCTGATCTCAGCAACCTTGCTCCCAAGCTTCAGCACCTCATATGTGTTTATTGTGGAAATTTGAGAAAATTTGGAAAAGCATAAGAAAAAAGTCACTCATTATTTATCACCCAGAAAGCCACACGTAACATTGCAAATCTGTCCCTTCAAAGATTTTTCATTGCATATGTGACTAAAAACTCAGAAGCACAGAATAGACATTTTACCATATAAGCTCATTTTTCTACTTTGCAATGTATCATGAACCTTTTCTGCTGTAAAAAAAAAAAAAAAAAAAGATAACATCAATTTTGGTATGCCACTATAAGAATACACAATTTCTATTAAATAATACCAACACGTACATTCTTGGTGTTAAATAACACCAACATGAACATTCTTATCCATAATGTTATGAGCTTGTCTCTCCCTGTTATTCAGGATAAATAAATATTTGGAAGTAAAAGTGGTCAGTCAAAATGTGGGCACCATTTTTAAAATTTTAGATCTAAAGAACCAGAATCCTGGAATGTTCTATTAATCAGTAACAGGATAAAAGAGAACCCATTTCACCCTGGGAACAGTTTTGGGCCAACTATTTCTTCTTTCAATAACCATCTCCCTGGCTTTGGCTAGGTTCCTCTCCCATCCACCTGCCCCAATTGGGCCTCCACACCATTGCATGCTAAATTAGCATAAAACAGCTCAAACATAGAAAACAAAGGTGGTAATGGGGAGCAATTTAAATCTAAGCTTATTTAACCTAAGTGGCTAGTGGCTGCCCATTTTGTCTTAATTGCCTTTTAAACTAAAATCAATGTTAAATTACCTGAACAACAGTTTCTGCACAACTGCAAACTGAAAATTCTTTAAGTGCCTCCTCAAAAGCCTTTGGCTCTCATTTGGCGGACAGACAGGAAAAAAGTCTCTTTCTTCTTTACTGTGCTCTAGCTTTTGACTATGGGATATGATTCAAGGATGCACTCTCTCAAAAACAGTCACCACGTCAACTTTAGGATGAACTACTCCTTGACATGAGGTATTCAAAATGAAATCTGGATAATGGAATTGGAATAACAGTCCTTCCTTCCTTCCTTTCTTTCCTCTCATCAATGGGGAGAGACTGAATATACAAATGGAAAACAACCAAACCACATATACAAATAGAACTCAGACCTATGATTGGCAGTATCCCGCCCAGGAAACCAGCCTGCTATCCACAAATCATACTGGTAGCACATCAGACCACTTCTGACTTCTAATCTCTGGTGATCAGTTCAGGAAGCCAAAACAAAAAGGCCTGTAACACGACCAGCTCAGAAAGAGCCACAACTTGATTAGTAATGAACAGCTTTCCTAACTTTTGTACCCACTTCCAACTTAGGGCCAAGGTGTGCAACCAGTCACATGGAATGTCCTGCTTCCACTTGGTGCACCTGCAGCACTCCCACACCAAAAGCCTCCAGTTAGGGCACACCTGAAGCCTTCCTTTTTTTTTTTTCAACTATGAAGCTTTCTCACCCTATTGCCTGATGTTGGGTCTCTGACAAGTGATGCTGGCTAGCTCCCTTGCTACAGTATGCTTTGAATAAACAGTTCTCATTTGGTTGGTGTTTGTTTATTTCCACAGTGATTACTTGTTTTCAATACTGTGTTAGGTAAACAAGATAGACAAAACCCTAGCCCTCAGGGAGCTTATGTTCTAGTGGGTAAGACAGACAATAAACAAGATAATGACACATTTTAGTAACTGCTATGTAGAAAATAAACCATGCACTGAGATGGGGAGGTAATTGGGGTAGATGCTTTAGATATGATTCTCGGGTTGTTAGGATTTATTATTACTGGTTAAACTTCCTGCTTTTGTTTCCTTCAAACACTCATTGAGCACATGCCACTACTGAGTCACACACACACACACACACAAACCACCTCTGTCAGCAAAGAGTCTCGCAGGGTGACGTCTGTTCAGTAATAACCAGAACATGAAGTGGACAAGTGGGCAGGGTCAGAAAGAAGATGCAGGGTATGAGATATGAAGGCTAAGAGACAGCAGGGAAAAGCTTTCAGATACTACAAAGGGTCCTCAGGCCCCAGAACAGAAGATTGGGGTGGACATGGAAGGGGTTCAACACTACCTACTACAAAATATGGTACTGCGGTGGCATACTGAATATTTGAAGCAGAAAGAATGTGAGTTAACAGCAGATGCAGGAAGCACTCTCTGAGCCCCCCATCCACTCTGAAGCAGGTCATAAGATCTCATGGGAGAGGTGCCCTCCCTATCCTTATCTCCAAAGATGGAGGGACACAGAAGGACTTGTTAAGTTCTCCCCAGTTTACCACTTAGCTGCTATCACATTTCCCCATGACTTCCGACTCTTCATCAAACCTAGTATAAAAATGCTCACATTTAACCACTTCTTCAGGTCTTCATTTCCTTATGAAGTCTCCAGTGTCACGTAAAACTTACATTACATAAATCTGTATGCTTTTCTCTTGTTAATCTGTCTTTTGTCGGTCCAATTTACAGAACCTCAGCCAGAAAACCTAAGATGTATACAGGAAAAAGATTTTTTTCTCCCCTGTGTGGGGAGAGGCACACACATTATTACTGGCATTTCTGTATGTTATGCCAGCATGGACACTTTTAAGACAAAAGAGGTTTGCTTTGAGATATCCCTAAATTGTTGCACTACCTTCTTTAGGAAAATTTTCCCAGGGGCAGGGGGTGGCACCTTAATGGATCAATCTGTTGACATCTGACTTCCGCTCAGGTCATAATCTCTCAAAGTTCATGGTTTGAGCCCTGGGTTGGGCTCTGTGCTTACAGCTGGGGGCCTGGAGCCTACTTTGGATTCTGTGTCTCCCTCTCTCTGCCCCTCCCCTGCTCATGCTCTGTCTCTCTCACTGTGTCGATAATAAATATTAAAAAAACATTTAAAAAAAAATAACAATTTGTCCCTTGAATTTCCTAAGTAGGGGATTGCACAGACATTTGGGGAGAACAAAAAGTCATGTGAGATTAGAAATCACTCATTTCCTCAAAACCCCTCACTCCTTAGGTCAGTAGTCTGTCACCCCACAAAAGAAATAAGGAGACAAAACAGGCTCCCAATTCCAATGACTTAATCTTGTCTGAGCCCAGGGCAGAATGACGGTAGAAATCTTACATGCCCGAGAGTTTCCTCTACTCAAGATTTTAAGAAATTAAAAGGCTATTGATGCTATAGGCATGTGTAATGCTCAGCCAACATCTCTCCATGCCATGGCAGAGATGCCAATCATTGCCCCCCACCCTTCAGGGTTTCTTAGAGAACCTTCTCCTCTTGTGACCCCACCTCAACCAATCCCCAGTCCAGGGACCTGGATCAGACACATAATCCTCTCTGGTCAAATCAGAGTCACTCCTTGAGAGACTTCCAGAATTGGAAAAGAGATGGAGTGGTAAGTTTGACAGCTGGACTTGGAAGGCTGGGTGGATTTTCACAGTAGATTCTGATGAGTAGTTAAGAGAAGCAATCTACAGAGAAGTAGAGAAATGCAAAGAGGTGACCTCTAGAAAGAAATGAGAGGAAGAAGGGAGAGACAGATAAGCAGAAGGACTCTGGCCCCAGAGAAAGACAGAGATGGGGAGAGTTGTTGTCTTGGCCACTGAAACCTTTCTTCTTACTTCTGTATTCCTTTCCTTCTCCATGTGCCTCTGACGCAAGCCGACTTCCTGCAAAGTCCCAACCATACTCTCTACCCCTGCTAGAGTGTCTAGACACAGTTAGGGTTGCACAGGACATGGCCAGCCTGTAAAGGAGTCCCCAGATCCCTTTGCTTTTCAGGAAAGCAAAATATCCCAATGCTGTGATGAATAAACCTCTTCCCTGTGTCTCATGATCTTTCATGAAGCATAGCTGTGGTCCAGCCTGTCAGAAATGCAATTTAAAACCTGAGTGCTAAAATAAATACAAATTCTCTGACACTAAAGGTTAGGTTTTGTTAGGCTTTTTTTCCCCCAACTGTAAGCATAAAGATATCTTCCCCTCTAAAAATATCACCAAAAATATTGATAGATTCATTTTTCTAACATTATATATATGAATGCCCAGTGAATTCCATATATGAATTCCAGAATCCTTGTCAGATACAAAGTTGAATAAATCTGTTGAAAAAGGTAAATATAAACAAGTATTATAAAATAACATTATAATTATATTTTATACATTATGTTTATATATTTGAAGCTTAGGCATTATAAGATGTGTGAATATATATTATAATTATAGCTGAGATAAGAGTAAAGTATGCTATGCATCTGCCTGCATAGGAGACATGCATAGGAGGAGCCTTTTTGTTCTGCTTAAGGTCAGAAGGCAGATTTCAAAGAATTCACAAAGGTAGTGATGCTTGAGTTAGGTTTTAAAGGATGCACAGGAGTTCATTTAACATGGTCAGTACAAAATGGCAATCTAACCACGGGAAGTAACTTATGTAAAGGCACAGAGGCGTGACTGTATGAGCTAATGGCTAGGGTAAAGTGGGCATAGGTCAGATGATAAAGGCCCTGTATGTCATGGCAAGGGGTTTGGACTCCATTTCTCCACAGGGAAAGTGAAACAGGCAGTGGCCAGGAACACCACTCCAGGTAGAATGTGGGAATGGACCACTGGAAGTAGGAAGATCCATTAAGAGACTCTTTTATTACATTTCAGGTCAAAAGATGATGAGTGTTGACACAAATGAAGACATGACAGTGATCATATAATAGGAAGGAAAGATTCAATAAATACTTTAGAAATAGAATTGAAAGGACTCATTGAATGACTAGAAAATATGTAGAGGTGGGATGGCTTTAAAAAACAGAAGAAGGAGGAAGAGGAGAGGAGTAGAGGAGGAGAGAGAGAAAGAGAGAGGGAGAGAGGAGAAGGAGAGGAAGAAGAAAAAGAAGAGACCAAAAAGTCAATGTCAATTTCTAGATTTGTATTTTAAGTTATTGATTGAATGCTGGCACCAGTGACCAATTTCAGGAGCATCTGATAAAGATTTGAGAAAGATAAGAGGCTCATTTTGGCCACTCTCAATTGGGTAAACTTATGGAACCTCCACATGGAGCTATCCAACAGGCAATTGGGCAGATAAAAACTGGGATCCTGGGGAGAGGCTGAAGACCATCTGGAAATCATAAGTGTAAAAGATGGAGCCATGGACACAGAACAGGTATCTTGGAAAGCAGACACTCTGATATTTGATCTATTAATGCCCAAGGCAACACAAAAGAATACAGGTGCTAATCAAGTCCTAAAGTACATTTGAATAGATGTACACTAGACAGGACTGTGCCATATCTATGCTTTCATATAACAGTATAGTCACTGTTTAATATTTGTGAGTAGTTTACAACTAGTAAGATGACTGAATCCAAGCATTAACAAACTGTTCCTGTAACCACTTGGATCGAATCATGCCCTTTTAAACCTACTCCACCTATTAAGGAAGCATACAAGGGGGCATATTCTTTAAAGCAAACAGCTAGCCCTACCTGGAGGCAGGAATTTGGGCTATCAACAACGTCTAATCAGGTTTCTATATGCAAATATTTAAAATGAATGATTATAGAATAATAAATTACTCACTAAGCAAATGTCTGTTTGCCAGGTGCAAAATAGATGATTAATGACTGTTTGCTAACTACAGGACTTACTGTGTGCCAAGTTCAAATAGGAAACAGAGATTTCTTTGGGTCACTTTGCTATGTACAAAGTGAGCTGCGTTGGCACCACATACCCTTATCAATAGTAAGACGAAGTTACTCATCCACCAATAGCTTAGTCCACGTGAGATAAATATAGGAATGTCAAGTCCCTATCCGCTACGCTATAGGTCTTGACAGGCAATGGAGGATTCCTAATTCCCAATGAATGACCCTATGGATATGAGAGCACTCCAGGATGCTGGGATTATTCCTTCTAACTTGTATGCATTCAACTGGAATGTGGGACAGTATGGAAAACAAAAGAAAGGGAAACCAGTGTGAACGCTGACAGCAATCCCATGGGCATCCCAGGCACTGCACAAATCCTGATGAGTGAGTATGAAATAGGAGATGTGAATCTGCTCTTTCCTCCTGAGTTCTAGGCTCTCAGATACCTCAGAGGGGGGGCAGCTCACCTCCCACAGTGTGAATCCCCTTTTTAAAGCCACTTCTTTTCTGCATGGCAGGCATGGCCCCTAAAAGCAAACCAATGCCTCATCTGGTGTTTAATCAAAAAAGAAATCCATTTCATAGCTGGATTAAAATTTGGCTCTGTTGGTCTCCTAAATAGACAACAGGCTGGGCTTTGATTGAGACCTTCTGAATGGACTGTCAATAGCTACAACGGACTCTACTCATGGTTGTATTTTCAGAACTTCACTACCACGTGAGAGGGAACCACTATATTAGTTACTAGGACTTGATAATGTGGCTCCTGGGTACGATTTTGTTTATTTCCTTTCTACTTTTCATATTTTACCCTGGCCCTTTCTTTTCTCTTTTCTTGCCCCTTTGCTTTCTTTTCTACCAGAATCTCCAATGTCCTCGTGACAAAACCCTGCCATTGACCTCACACAGCCTATGTCCATATTCAGGGTGAGACACACACATTGCATGTTCTATCTATAGTTCTTTTTGCTCATGTATGTAGTAGGAGAGAACCTTTTCAAGGGTAAAAAAATGCCTTAGGCCATTCCTGAATTCTGGGACCTGTGGTCCATGAGAAAAGTTAGACTAAAGAGGAGGGGACAACTAGTGAGCAAAACAAGAAAAATTAGGACACATTTTAAAAATATATGCTGAATATTTTAATGTTTTAACAAAGACACACAAATAAAATGATTTTATTTATCTTTGCAAATGCATAACAAAAAAAGTCATCTAAAGGCTATTTAACAGATGAGAATTTTTGTGGCAAAATAATTTCCCATTAAAACTGTTAATAAAACAGAAGGTACTGTACCAATCACAGTTTGAGTGACAACAATGTGTCAGTCATGATTTCTAGACCTAATTCTGTTTTAAATGTCCCACTGCAGATGGCAATGTCCTAAACTATAATTGTGCTCTTTACTAAATCATTGCAGGGGTTGTAAAAAAATATTAATTTGTGCATAAAAGGCAGTGTGGTTCAGCAGTGGGACATGACTTTATCAAGCTGTATGATGAATTATAATTCTGAATCTTGCAATTTTGCCAATGTATCTGGGTGACTTACTTTAAATCTTTATTTAGTGAAAAAATAAAAGCTAAACTATATGCCCTTCATAATCAAGAGACATAAGCCACATAGGCTTCCAGGGCTCCCAATCATCCCTACCCCCACCACAGCGTGGGAGACATTGGGCATCTATCTACCTTATGCAATAAATCTACCCTCATGCAGTAAAGAGCTGACTTCAAAGATGTATCTCTTTGCCAAAAAAAACATCATGCCCACCCCCACACATCCCCCATCCCTCAGGCCTGAATACAAATAAACTCTGTTTCTTTGGTATTTCTTTTTTCTTAGCTCTTAAGATACAGAATGCTCTGGCCATCAGATGACCAGTAGAGACATA
>NW_024412453.1:14448340-14503842 GCF_014898765.1 Herpailurus yagouaroundi
AAAGAAAAGAAAAGAAAAGAAAAGAAAAGAAAAGAAAAGAAAAGAAAAGAAAAGAAAAGAAAAAAGAAAAGAAAAAGCTTATTCTGGGATTTTCCTATTAACCCTTTTTTATCATGTTTTTCTGTCTTGACAAAGGTAGAGACTTTGAACAATCAAACATAAGAACTATACAGAAAAATAAAAGCCACCATTGGGAGATGTTATAATTACCGCTCTGCAAAATTTCCCTTCTAAATACCACTAACTAATGGCAGAGGAGATCTAAGCCTTATCCATAGAATTCCAGAGCCATAGCTGGAAGAATCCAATGGCATGTAAATGGTGCTTGATGTCTCATGTTTTCTCTTAAAAATTTAGGTGCATGTGCCTTCTCTTACCTATATATTTGTTTGCTTTTAATATAAAAAATAACACCTTCCCTCTGAAAACTTTGAGCAAAATTGATGCTTCAGAAACCAGCTCTATGCACTCTGTGGTTAAGGGTCCCTGTCTCACCAAAATATAGTTCTAGGGGGTATAAATATTGCAGTTTAGGAAACCCAGCTACAATAAAGTCACCTTGCCTGGATATTTATGTACACCATTGTATTTAAGAGTAATAAAAATTATTATTATAATAACAATGACAACACTATTAAAAATAAGCACCATGTTAATGTAATTTGAGTTCCTGCTGTTGCCGCAACACTTTACATATAATAATCCATTTAATCCATAATAATTGAAAAGGTGTTCACCATCACTAATTGCCAGGGAAATAAAAACCACAATGAGATATCACTGCACACATGTTAGAATGGCCATTATCAAGAAAGAAACAAAGAAAGAAAAAAAGAAAGAAAGAAAGAAAGAAAGAAAGAAAGAAAGAAAGAAAGAAAAGAAGAAAAGAAAAGAAAAAAGAAAAAGGAGGAAGGAAGGAAAGAAGGAGGAAAGTGTTGGTGAGGATGTGGAGAAAAAGGCACTCTTGTACACTGTTGGTGGCAATATAAACTAGTGCACCCACTATGGAAAATAGTATGGAGGTCCCTCAAAAAATTATGAATAGTATTCCATTAGATCCAGCAATCCCACTTTTAGGTTGTATATCCAAAGGAACTGACATTAAGATCTCAGACAGATATCTGCACTCCCATGTTTAGCATTATTCACAATAGCCAAGATATGGAAACAACCTAATGTCCATGGTGGATGAATAAGTGAAGAAAATGTAGTACACACATACAATAGAATAGTATTCAGCTCTGAAAAAGTAAGAAACCCTGCATTTGCAAGCATGTGACAAAACTGGAACATTATGCCAAGTGAAATAAACCAGACACAGAAGGACAGACACTGCATGATCCCACTTTTATGAGGTGTCTAAAATAGTCAACCTCATTGAATCAGACAGCAGAGTAGTGGTTTCCAGAGGTGTGGCAGGGCAGGGGAGAGAATGGGGAGATGTTGGTCAAAAGGTATGAAGTTTAAGTTACATGAATAAGTTCTGGATATATACTATACAACAGGATCTGTAGTTAACAATATTGTGTTGTATACTTAAAAATTTGTTCAGAGGGTAGATCTATGAAGTGTTCTTACCACAAAAGAAAAAATATATATAAAGAAAGGAGGAGAATTTGGAGGTGATGTACAAGTTTATGGCCTTAATTGCAGTGATTTCCTAGGTATGTACTTACCTCCAGACTCACCAAGCTGTGTACATTAAGTACAGCTTTTTGATTTTTTTTTTTCAACATTTATTTATTTTTGGGACAGAGAGAGACAGAGCATGAACGGGGCAGGGGCAGAGAGAGAGGGAGACACAGAATCGGAAACAGGCTCCAGGCTCCGGGCCATCAGCCCAGAGCCTGACGCGGGGCTCGAACTCACGGACCGCGAGACCGTGACCTGGCTGAAGTCGGACGCTTAACCGACTGCGCCACCCAGGCGCCCCTATGTACAGCTTTTTGTATGTCAATCCTATCTCAATAAAGTGGTTTATTATATATATACACACATATATTAAATATAACTAAAATAATTATAACTAAAATAGAATCAAGCCTCATTATGTTATCAGATACAATTCATATAAATAAATGATATAAATGATTAGATCAACTGTACTTAATTATATTAAAGTCAATGTGGGGTGGGAACACTGGTCCCCAAATGAGGACTATTCAGGTTTCTGTACATCTCTGCCTAGAAATCAATCTGAGTGGACTCTATATTTTTCTTCACTTATTTTACAGTCATATCCCCAGAACCTAAATATGAGCATCCACACTGAACAGCATGCTATGATTCAAAGTCAAAGAGCCTAGCCTAGTTCGGGGGTCTGGGGTGGCTCAGTCGGTTAAGTGTCCAACTCTTGACCTTCGTTCAGGTTGTGATCTCATGGTTTGTGGGTTCAGGCCCCGCAATGGGGTCTGTACTGACAGCGTGGAGCCTGTTTGGGATTCATTCTCATTCCCTCTCTCTTGCTCCCCACCCCCCCCCCAAATAAATAAATATACATCAAAAAAAGAGCCCAGGATAGTTCAAAATACCTTAGAAAGACACTAAAAAAGATGAAACTCTGACTTAAGCCTCCTTGGGTCCATTGCAGGTTAGTTCTTTATCCTTTGGTTTCCTTCCCTCAGAGATTCCTCCCATAGACTTGGCACCAGGATAGTGGAGAGAAGATAAGTCCAATCACCTTCCACCCAGCAGCCATCAGCTCAAATTCAGACATGTCTAAGTTTGTATTCTGGCTTTGTGAAGTTCCAAGAAATTTGGCAAGTTATTTAAATCCTCCAGAACACCCATTTCCTCACCTCTAAAATGGGTTTAATACCAACAAATTTAGATGGTTGCTGAGGGGATTAAATAACATATGTGAAAGTACCTAACACCGTCCTTGGGAAAGAGAAGGCGTTTAAAATGTTTGAAAAATAAAATGATGTCAAGATGCACTGAAGAAGATTATAACCACTGATGGTTTTGGAATTTTTTTAATTCCTTTTTTTTTCCGGTAAGGATTAGCCAGAAAGTTTAAAGGTTATACACATACTCACAAATATACATAATTTTCAAGTTTTTTGCTGGTGTAACAATGAATCAACTCAAACTTCAGTCTAAATCAGGATATGACCATCTTTTTCCGTAAAGGCTCAGAGAATCAATATTTTCTGTTTTGTGAGCCCTATGGTCTCTGTTGCAAGCTTGTGTACTCTGCCCTTTCAGCACAAAAGCATGGAAACAAATGAGCAAGGCCATGTTCCAATCTATGTCACTTAAAGACATATGTATTTCCTTAAGTGAGAATGCTCTGGTCTGAGTGTGCATAAAAACACAGGTGAGGATACTACCAATTTACTTTTCTGGATTTTAGAAGCTGAGTCCTAGGAACCCAAGGACTGAGTTCAACTGCCATACTCATTCAGGACAGAAATGAAAATAAAAGATGTCCAGTAAAGAATGAAATCAAATGCACTGCATTATCTTGACTCTTTCTGGCTCATCTACACTGTCAAAAGAAGAATAGTATCATTAGAGGCACAAGGTATAGAAAGTGTGCCTTTCATCTCCCTGTCAAATAAAACAAATAAGTAAACAACAACAAAACTCACTCTACCATTTTTTTTATTTTTCCAAGTAAACTGCTCTGCCTCGTTCTGCAAACACAGAGTGTTAGACAACCACTCTGCCTGGGTAAAAAACCTCCTCATGTGGGAAATAAGAGGACAGAGATTGAACATAGTCATAAAAGGTAATTCCATGAGAGCAACACTTGCGAATGTGGCCAGGGCTTTCGGGTTTATAGAACATTTTACAAACATTCACTATTATACACTGTTCATGATAAGCAGGCTAGATCTGAGAGACTGATTACTATGCCCATTTTGCAAAAGAGCATATGGGCTTTCCAAAGCTGGTAAGCACCTTGCCTAGGGGTAACAGAGGTAATAAATGATGGCTTAACAACCGACCCCAGAATCCTTCTCTTGGAAGCTCAGATCTCCTTCTGCCAAATACTATTACCTCTTTTTAATGCACTGCTATCCAGTCAACTTGGTTTAAACAAACATTGTGGGAAGGAGAAAAGGTGAAATGCATTCAGCGAAGTGATTAATGCTGTTGCTGAGTAATTAATGTTTCGAATATGATCTGTAATCCATATGGAAGGTGTAATCAAAGCACGCAAGAGGTGACCTGCCCACTCTAGGGTAAACCTTTGCAAAATACTAACTATGGCAATGATTTTCGGGCCAAATCTTCCTTGAGGAGCTATTTTCCTTACCTTGAAAGATTTTTTTTTTTTTTGGTATTCAAATGTATAATTGCCCTTTCTTTAAATGTCAGCAATTCTGTAATCAGTCCACTACTAATATACATTAAATTGGATATGACTTTGATATTATAAAAATGCTACATTGATTCAAACCTTTCGCATGTATGCTTTTCTGCACTGGTGTGGCTATTTTCAAAAGATAAACCAGTTGAAAGCGTTTGTGCTATAGGCCTAATTAATAACAGAGGCATTGCTGTTTAAAACTGTATCTTTTTATATAGCTTTTAAAGGCTATACCGGTTTACACTTTCACCATCAGTATGTGAGGATTTGTGTTATCGCACAGTCTCACCAAAATCAGTTACTATCAATTTTGTTAACCTCTGCCAATTCAAGGTGTAAAAACGTTACCACATTATTATTTTAATTTGTATTTCTCTGGAAAGCAACATTTAGGTACAGCCAACATTTAGGTAGCCATCAGAGCTACCGTTCCAACCTGGCGGAAAGAGATGCCTTCACCCCAAGGGCCAAAATCTGATCAAAGGCCAGTGGCAGGGACAGTAGAACATGAATCAATGACTCATTTAAAGGGCTGAATGAATTTGCAGAAGGAATACGGAAATTTGAGTCACAATGAATCAGCTGTATTGAACATCACTAGTATGGGATTATTAAGGGGCCACCCCATCCTTCCAGTAACAACATTTGATGTTTTCTTAGAGGCTTTCCTTCTCCCAGGGAGGATAAGCCGCCAGTTTGGACGGTTCCTGTAGAGTTGACCCTACCCCAGAGCTCAAGCAGGGCATGTGAGACAGACTAGCTACTGGGGAACTCACATTCCTCTGACAGTGGGGATTGTTTTAGTGATGTGCATGTGATTCAGGGTTTTATATTGAGGCTGTTCAGAGAGTAAGATAAAACCTATGGCGGGGTGCCTGGGTGGCGCAGTCGGTTAAGCGTCCGACTTCAGCCAGGTCACGATCTTGCAGTCCGTGAGTTCGAGCCCCGCGTCAGGCCCTGGGCTGACGGCTCGGAGCCTGGAGCCTGTTTCCGATTCTGTGTCTCCCTCTCTCTCTGCCCCTCCCCCGTTCATGCTCTGTCTCTCTCTGTCCCAAAAATAAATAATAAAAAAACGTTGAAAAAAAAAATTAAAAAAAAAAAAAAAACCTATAGCAGTGAGTAACCATCCTCCCATTTTACAATGGCAGAGTCAACCTAAACATGGTGGTGACAGAGTCTGGAGATTGGGAGATGAGACTCAGTCCTAGTAACATAGTTTGAGCTTCTGGACCTAGCAAACTTAGAGCAATTCCTGGAGTTTTCAGTTGTGAAGGTTAGTATTCTTCATTTTTGCTGAAACCAACTTGGGTGGGGTTTCTGACACTTATACCCAAAAGAAACCTCATGAGTACATCGATTCAAAAAGTTTCTGACCCTAAGTGTTACCAGCCCAGCACTTTAATGTCAGGAATTCTGGTCTTTCCGAGGTCATTTGACAGCTTCATGTCAAGGCTGAAGGGCATTCATGAGCAAAACTCCAAGACACAATAGGAAATAAGTGGTTGAAGGGAACATAAAGAGGGCAGAAATGATAATGTGTATGTGTGTGTTGGGGGGGGGGTATGCATACAAGTTAGTGGAAATGGTGAAATGCTGAATAAATGGTGTTGGGTCAGCTGAATAACCTTTTTAAGAGAAACAAAGCATGCTAAATTTCAAACTGCATTTTGAAAAAGTAAACTCAGGAGCACCTGGCTGGCTCAGTCAGGAAAGCATGCAACTCTTGATCTCAAGGTCGTGAATTCAAGCCTCACATTGGGGGGTAGAGATTACTTTAAAAAAAAAAAAGTGATTTCAAGTAACTTGAAAAATCTAAAGAAAAAGCATAAAAGTACAAATTATTATAAGAAAATATGAGGCTATTTTTATAAAAGTTGGATAGGGGAAGGATAGCTCCTTAATTCCACAATAGAAGTGATCACTGAAAAATTAAATTTTTACATGGAAAAAGACACTATAGATAGAGTCAAAAGGCAAATGATAGCATGTATTTATAGCAAGTGTAACTAAGGTAAACAGCTATAGCCTACAAAGAATTTCTAAAAATTAACAAGAGAAAGATAAACCAACTGAAAATGGATTATAAAGCAGTGACTCACACAATAGAAAAGACATTATGCATCACAGGTAGTTGGGAAAATGCAAATTAAAACAACATAGTATAGGCTACACTTATACTGAGTAATTTTTAAAAGATTGCTAATATATGGTGTTGGGAAGATTGAAAACTGTTCCAATGTTTTTGGGTAAAAAATCTAGTAATATTTGTTAAAACTAAAAATTTGCATAACTTTCACTAATTATTTCAGTTCTGGGAATCTATCCAATAGAAAGAAAAAGTATCTGAACTTACACAATGTTTATTGTTGGAAATGGTTATTTTATGAGGAGACAAAACAAACAAATCCCAAGTAGAAATGATCTAAAAGCTATCAATACGGATAGCTGAACAAATACAGATAGCTGTGCCCATATTATGGAACACTATGCAGCTATTATGAAGGATCAGAATCAAAAGTTGTTGTTTTTAAGATTTATTTTATTTTGAGAAAGAGAGACAGAGAACTTGAGTTGGGAAGAGCAGGGGATGGAGAGAGAATCCCAAGCAGGCTCCATGCTCCACACTCAGTGGGGAGCCTGACACGGGGCTCCCCTCACGATCCATGGATCCTGATCCAGGATCAGGACCATGACCTCAGGATCATGACCTGAGCTGCAATCACCAGCTGGGCACTCAAACAACTGAGCCACCCAGGCGCCCCTCAAAAGGCTTCTTTAAACTTTATTTACTTATTTAAGTAATCACTACACCCAACACGGGGCTCGAACTCACGACCCCAAGATCAAGAGTCCCAAGCTCCTCTGACTGAGCCAGCCAGAGGGCCTTGGAATCAAAACATCGACATGTAAGGATAATGGCCATGCCATGTAAAAAGAGGCACATCACTCAATAAAATGTAGAGTGTGAGCCCATCTTTAAAAGACACATTATTAGGGGCGCCTGGGTGGCTCAGTTGGTTCAGTGGCCGACTTCGTCTAGGGTCATGATCTCACAGTTTGGGAGTTTGAGCCCCGCATTGGGCTCTGTGCTGACAGCTCAGAGCCTGAAGCCTGCTTTGGATTCTGTGTCTCCCTCTCTCTCTGCTCCTCTGCTAGTTGTGCTCTATCTCTCTCTGTCTCTCAAAAATAAATACACGTTTAAAAAAACTAAAAAAAAAGACACATTATCAGCATGTATTTTGTATCAGCACAGAAGAGAGTACAAACACACACACACCAATGTGTAAGTGGAAATTCGTGGCATTAGAGAGGTAGAGAGGGGGCTATCTATTAATTTTACTTTAGACAGTTCTGTGTTGCATTAATGGTTCCAAAAGCCAAGTATTCATTTTTTAAAAAGGATTTTTATTTTGGGACAGAGAGAGACAGAGCATGAACGGGGGAGGGGCAGAGAGAGAGGGAGACACAGAATCAGAAACAGGCTCCAGGCTCTGAGCCGTCAGCCCAGAGCCTGACGCGGGGCTCGAACTCACGGACCGCGAGATCGTGACCTGGCTGAAGTCGGACGCTTCACCGACTGCGCCACCCAGGCACCCCTTTTTTTTTTTTAATTTTTTTTTCAACGTTTATTTATTTTTGGGACAGAGAGAGACATTTAAAAAGGATTTTTAAAAGGATAAAACTGTCTCTGAAACTTTCAATTAAAAATGTTTTTAAACATGAAAACAGAGCGGAAAGGTAGTTGGTCTTATAACCCTTCTGCCCAATTTTCATTTGTTCTCTGCCTCTAGGAAAATGCCTTGTGTGGAACATTAAATGTGCAAGCCTCTTGGCATTAATCCAGTCGGAACTTGCCCCAGTGAAAGTTAATACGGGCTGCTTAACAAAGCATAATTAAATGCACCAAACAACTAAAATATCCATATAATTACCACAAAGCTGAAATAATTGCATACACCCTTGCACTGGGGTATGGTATTGCCCCTACAGAAGCACAAAGAGAGCTTGAATGGGACAGTCTTCCCAGCTCTTTGATTCAGCTAATATTACCTGATTAATCTGCAGATTGCCACTGGAAAAAATAATCTTCTGTTAAATACTGTTGTCAAAACAGAATCAAGTTATTAAATTCGCAGTGGAAGCAGTCATTCCATACTTTGAGAAAAAGAAAAAAAACCCAAAATTCCAAATTATAATAAAATATTTCTCCCCTAGCTAGATGAGTCTTATGGGTAGATTATTTATTGAGATGTTTTTATTTTTAGACATTTTATAGCACACTTTTAGGTTCATAGCAAAATTGAAAGGAGGTACAGAGATTTCACACATACTCCATATCCTAACATATGTATAGCCTCCCCCCATTATCAACATCCCCACCAGAGTGGAACATTTGGGATAATCAAGGAACCTATACTGACAAATCATTATCATCCAAAGTCCCTAATTTACATGAGTGCTCTGTCTTGGTGTAGTACATTCTATGGAGTTGGACAAATGCATAATGACACATATCCATCATGATAGTATCACATAGACTAATTTCACTTCCCTAAAAATCCTCTGTACTCTACCCGTTCATCCCTCCCTCCCTCCCTCTCCTCTAATCCCTGGCAACCACTGATGTTTTTAATGTCTCCACAGTTTTGCCTTTTCCTGAAGGTCATATAGTCACAACCATCAAGTATACAGTCTTTTCAGATTGGCTTCCTTCACTTACAAATAGGCTCTTAAGGTTCTTGTGTGTCTTTTTTTGACTTGATAGCACATTTCATTTCATGCTGAATAATATTCTATTGTGTGGATGTACCACAGTTTATTAATCCATTCACCTACTGAAGCACATCTTGGCTCTTTCCAAGTTTTGGCAATTATGAATAAAGCTGCTGTCAACATCTATGTGCAGGTTTCTGTGTACACATAAGTTTAACTTTTTTCAGAAAATACTAAGGGGAACAATTGATGGATCATATGGAGTGTTGTAAGAAACCACCAAACTATCTTCTGAAGCAGCTGTGCCATTTTGTATTCCTACCAGCAAAGTTTCCTGTTGCTCCACATCTGTGGTAGCATTCGGGGTGGTCAGTGTCCTGGATTTTGGCCATTCTAGTGGGTGTGTTAGTGGTATCTCATTTTTTCAATTTCCATTTCCAAATGTTGTTCATTTTGCAAAAACAAAACAAAACAAAAACACCAAACCTCAAAACAGACTCAAAGATCTCTGATGGGAACAAGGTCATACAAACTGTGGTAACCTATGTTATGGGCTGAATTGTGTCTCCCCTACCCCGACCCAAAATCATGGGTTAAAAGTCCTATACCTACTACATCCCTCATGTCATGTGATTTTCATACATTTTTCCCCCTGAATTCTTCTAATACGTCACTGAATCTGGTAGGATGACCATCCTCATTTTAAAGACCCTGGGTGGCTCAGTCGGTTAAATGTCCAACACTTGATTTTAGCTCAGGTCATGATCTCACTGTACATGAGTTCAAGCTTCACGTTGGGC
Source organism: Herpailurus yagouaroundi (assembly GCF_014898765.1). NCBI lineage: Eukaryota > Metazoa > Chordata > Mammalia > Carnivora > Felidae > Herpailurus > Herpailurus yagouaroundi. The sequence goes on from NW_024412453.1 coordinate 14,458,172, forward strand.
TATCCGCTGACAGCACAGAGCCTGGTTGGGATTCTCTCTCTCCCCCTCTTTCTCTGCCCCTCCCTTGCACACTTTATCTTTCCCTCTCTAAATGAATGAATGAATGAATGAATGAATGAATGAACGAAGCTTTAAAGATGGAGAAAGTGAGTCTCAGAGGCATTAAGTATATATTTTCCAAGGTCAGGCCAATAATAAATAAGAAAGTCAAGCTGTGGACATAGTTCTGCAGATTCCAAATCCTTAACTACCATGAATGTTTCCCTCTGTGTTACTGAGTAATGTCAACCAGCTTAAAAGCTCCACGTTCTAAGTGACTTTCCAGAACTCAGAATAATACATAGTTTTTCTGTACTAAGAAACATCAAATACACAGTTTCTAATAAAAATCCAATTGCATAAAACTTTGAGTTCCCTTGCTCAAACTTCCCCAGCAATGGATGTCAATAGTTTCTATATCTTCATTTACAAACATGCCCCTAAGAAATTATATCAATTTTGAGAACCTAAACCTGTGTCTGTGTGTGCTCATGTGCACGGCCATGTGCTCCATCCCTCAGAGGGCATTCTGGGCTTCATCTCACTTTGCCCCAGGGTCATCTATAAACTGCACTGCAGGGGAGAATATCATGCCCACTCTTTTTTTTTTAAGGAACTGAATTTACAACTCCATTTGTAACACCTATCTGCACACAACAATTGGCGACTTACACTCTGGTCATTAAAGCAGATCAAACGATGAAGGACAGCAAATCACTGGGGTCCACATTATCATTCATCCTAGCAGATATCAGCACCTACTCCTGTGTCTCAAATGAGACAATAATTTCCAGGATTTCGACTATGCACATAAAATGGATCCTTAATTGGGATGCCTTCAAATACCCCCAGCAATTTAATGAGTCCTGGGGCACTGCTGGAACTGTGATAAGAACGAGCACTCAGATGATTAAAGTTACAGTTGAGATGTCTGGAAAAGCAGTCAGTAATTCACAGTGTATCACTGAAGACACGTTTCTCTCCGTTTCAAACCAAAACAATGGCATGGGGACTTTCAGAAATTCAAGGTCACCTGAAAATAATGCAAGACCCCAGAGATGAGTCCTGGGTTCTCATCTTTTTTTTCAGTACGAGTTCCCCTTGAGTTAATCACTCAGTGGCATGGTTTACGGCACCAAGGTACCCTACAGTATCATAAGACAGGCTGTGTCATTTTCTCCTTGATACTCCTACTTTTTAATGAGTGCTTGGACTTCTTTCTCCTCTGGGAAACCTCTTGATGTCAATGTTGGGATCCAAAGAGATCTTGGGTCCTCCTCACTTCTCACTCCAAACTCTACCTTGATAACTCCTTCTATTCTAGTGACTTAAAAACCATATATACTCCAAATCTTCCAAATATGGCACTAATCCCACTCATTTGAGTGTCAAGTTCATACAGTCAACTGCCTACCAAACATCTGACTTTACCCAAGTGCCTTCCTAACATCTTAAATATCATACCTACAGCTTAATTTGCCTTCTTCTCCCTTCGACACAATATTTGCTCCTACTCCTACTTCTGCTGTCTCATTAAATGTTACCTGCACCCACGTAGAACCTTCCAAAATGAAAGTTGAGAGCCACAATTAATCCACAAGGTACATTGACTGTCCCGCCTCATATCTCATAGATCCACCCTGTTCTCTTCACTCCCATGGCCATTATTCTCACCCAAAGCTTCCTTCATTTCTCACCTGCAACAGCCCCTAACTGATGTTCCTCTCCTGTCTCCTTCCACTGCAATCCATTCTCCACACTGCAGAGAGAGTTATCTTTCTAAATGGAAAATTTGATCCACTTCAATGGTTCCCAATTGTCCTTAGAGTAAAAGCTAAACTCCTTAACTTGCCTTAACAGAGCCCTAAGTTATCTGGTCCTTACTTATCTCTAGGTTCATTGACTGTGGCTTTCCCCCATCATCATCAATAAACTCAAATAGGTGTGCACACACACACACATACACACACAATGATCCACTTTCTGTTCCAAGAATACATAATTCCCTTTACCTCCAAGCCTTTACCTCTAAGCCATTTCCTCTACTTGTAAGAACCTGGTCTTAATCATATTTATATCTTCCTCCCTACTCCTTGGCGTCAATCAAAATCCCAAAGCCTTAAGATTCTTAATAAATTTGAGTAGATGAAATCTTATGATTTCTTCGTATAACTTTTTACCCTCCATCATCTTCTTTCTTACCATTATTCTCCCCCACTTCCATTGTTAGGCTCACATGATTTATTTTGTTTTAATAATCTCATGGTTTACTGAATCGGTGCCCTTATCATAAGCCTTTTTAGAACTAAAGATGGAATAAAGGCAATCACAAAATTAAAACAAATACAGCTATTAGCAAACACAGGTACCATCCACCTACATATTTGTGCTTTCTGAAATGCTGAAGACCGTTAACACGCGATGAAAAAGTCATCATATATTTATGGCAATATGGGTTGCCCGTCTATCCGATAAGCCTGGGACAGGAAGGCCTTTCAGTAATATTGATCTAGGAGAATAAAAGGAGCGTGTCATTGTTTTATGGTAATAGTTTACAACAGCTTCACAGTGATTAATAATTGCATTCATAGAACTCCTGCCCTCTAAGAGATAGGTCCTGTTTACATTTCGCCTGTCACTCACCAGGAGGCTGAGAGTCTTGCTGAAGGTCAAGGCTGGGCGTAAACCTTGTCTGTGCAGCCTTTCCTATCACCGCTAAGCAGGAATGATACCTCCCTCCCATGTTTCATCTTTTCCCTGCTCCTATCCTGGCATTTTGCCGCAGTTAGATTTAAGACCCTGGGTCTCTGACAGACTTAAGAATCTGTAAGAATAAGAACTTCATTCCCCTAGAAGAGTACATGGTATACAAGGAGGGAAAGAGTGAGAGAGCAGAAAAAAAGGGACAAAGGGACAAGTGGGGAACAACAAAGGGAAAGAGGGAGAGCAAGAGAAGAACAGAGAGAAGTAAGACCTATTCACTATTGAGACACACACACACACACACACACACACACACACACACACACACTTTCCCAAATTGACAGTATTAACAGCTCCAGGGCAGAATAACACAACATTTAGGTGAAATTATGGCTTCAAGAAGCATATTCTCAGCATTCTTAGATAATTCAGACACTTGTTTACGTTTTTATTATCTCTCTTTTCCACTAGACCAGCACTGCCCTAAAGAACTCTCTGCAGTGATGGAAATGTCCTATCTATCTATAGAGTCCAATAGGAGCACCTCTAGCCACATGTGACTAGTAAGCACTTGAAATGTGGCACTGAATTTTTAATTTAATTTCATTTAAATTCATTTACGTGTAAATGTAAATAGCCACCTGAGGCTCATGGCAGCCATATTTGTCAGCATGGGTGGAGATTATACTCTCTGGACAGGTAGGGGCTTTGTCCATTTTGTGCCCCAGAGATGTCTGTGGAATGAAAGAGGAGGAAATAAGATTTAAATGAGTAACAATTTAATCGACTGAGGTGTTTCCCCATTAAGCAATATTGAACATTACTACCTAAGCTATAATAATCATGGAGAGTAGTAACTAACATTTAATGAGCACCTTCTATGTGCCAAGCCCTGCGCTAAGAGCTCTACAATCATCATCTCATATCCACTCAGTAACCTTGTGGGATGGATGTAATTATTTTTCTCATTTCACAGATGTGGCAACTAAACACAAAGAGGCTCATAACTAGCTCAAGATCACAGAGCTAGCAAGACAGAACAGTAGGATTCACATTCAAACAATCGTCCTGCCGAGGCCAAACTGTTAACCCCCTATAGCCAAGGTTTGCTTCTGGCATCATTTGATCACTGGGGGATACTTCCCAGAGGGTCTTCTCTGCTCTCCAAGCACCGTTGCCTACAGAAGATGGCACTGGAGGCACGGAATGATGGCAGGCAGAGGCCTGTGGGACACAGCTCTGTCACCATCTGCACATGCCCTGTCTTTGGTGCTGTGTGGGCTGAGAGACAGAGGGGAGGTGTCTAACCCAGTGGGCTGAACAGGGAAGGTTTCCAAGGCAGGTGATACCAGTGAGCTGAATCTTGGAAGGTGACCAGGAAGTATCTAGTTTATAGGGTCAGGAAATCCTTCCAGGTGAAGGTGGTCACACCTGTCAGAAGGTACAGTGCCCTGCTTGGCAGCACACCCAGATGCCAAGAGGCAGACACATAAACAAATGGTCTTTGGCCAGGGTGAGTGACACTGTCTCCTTGTGTCTCCACAGTCTCACTGACAATAGTACCTAACTGTAAAAAAAAAAAAAAAAAAAATCAGAAGCATGCCACAGAGTTAATCAGAACACACCTAATGCTCCATTTATGTCAGCTACCTTTATTTCTAATATTGATAATCCCCACAATCATTAATTATTATTATTTCACATCCACAGAAAGCTTTGTGTGAGATCTATTCTTTGGCCACTCCATACATAGTCATTTGCTTCAAAACAAAAGAAAGAAAAGAAAAAGATAACAATATGCACAGTTTGAGCAAAACTAGCAAGTATCTGTGTTAGTTGAAGGAGCACCATGTTGAATCTGAAGAGGTGGGCTTGAGGAAAGAAGGGCAGGAATGGGGTGGTTGAGATTCTCCAGGGTGGGGGATCCTGGGAGGAGGACGGAAAATACTCTGTCTGCTTATAACAGCTCCCACCAAGTCTTGCTGACTTAAACTAAGCCTGTGTTTCTCATTGACACTCTCTGCCTGGATATTTGAGTTTGTGGCCCCTGTTGTTTAAGGGATATAAAGAATAAGACCAGATCAATATTTCAGGGGTTACATTTATTTCTGATCTATTTATTACTCATTCCCCTGCCACCTTGGGTCCAGGAAGGATTAAATTGGCTCATCCTGACAAACACAATACAACAAAATAAAATAGGTGTATTTATCTTGTTAATAGGGGATAAAATGGAAGAAGTGAAAGTGGGGGCAGGAAACATACTGATGCCAGGAATTCCATTAATATGAACACACAAGACCCTCTCTGTTCACTATGTGAGAGCCAAAAAAGTTTTGTCTGGATTTTCCTACTAATCAACATAGAGGGGAATCTTATCATTAATTTACACAATACCTATATTACGAAAATGAACCAATGGTTCAATTTTATCATAATTATTCAAACAAGAAGCAGAAGGAAATTTTGCTGTGTAACAAATATGACAGCCACTATCACCTGAGAACTCAGGCTACACCTGATTGCATCGTTGTGTGTAAGGAGAGCCTCACAATACATGATGCAGGCACTCACTAACATATCCCTCGTATCATGGATGAGAAAATGTGCTTACCAGAGTCAAGAGAAATGCTGTAGTTAAGAAGCAGAGTTGGGGTTTGGACCCAGGGCAGTCTGATAACATGGTGGCATTTGCATTTTTAGCCCCTGTGCTTTCTGTTACTTGAAATGTAAGTACCCAGGACACATCCTCACAGTGGCACAGAGGACATTTCTATTTCTTGCCACATCCTTGGACATGGGGTCCTTGTATTACCCCAAACTACAATCTAATAAAAGCAGTTCTAGGAAGGAACTAATGCAATCCAATGCACGCACCAAATCTCTGCTGACCTAGCACCCTTAGCGCTCACTTTTCCAATAGCTGGAGGAATGGATAGAAAACATAGCTTTCTCAAAATCCTCCTGAAATACTGCTTCTCATACTCACCTTCTTTCTGATTCAGGGGGCAGTGAGGCCAAGCCACCTTCATCATTAGCAAGAACCTGATAGGAACCACATTATGTGGCTAATTAAGTATGGGTTCCCATGTACTCTTCCTTTCCTGTATGCTTGAATTTAAATCATGTAGTATCACTGTTTACAAGAAGATAAAACCACTCTGCTCTTAGCCACCGTCAACAGAAAACAAATGTTACCTAGAGCCTTTAACAACACCTAACCATATGCCCACCCTCCAAAGAAGCTCACAACCTGGAATGTTCTACCCCCAAACAAAACCACTGCAAGTCCTGCAAAAATAATTGTTACATTTCAGGCCTTTGAAGTGTCAAACGCCCCACAGAAGGCAATAGGGGCAGACATGAGAAATGAACATGGTTTCTTTATGAATGGCTTGATGACAGAATAATTTAATTCTGAGACTTTAATGTACAACCATCTAGTGAAGCTATTGTATTTTATACGCTGCATTTTACCTCTGCAAAAGCTTTTTTTTCCTCTCTTATGACATTCATGCAGGGTTGTAAGGATGCTTTACCCTTCTGATTCCAGGCCTGCACAACGTACAGTATACTTGCAATGACAGAAATATAGGACTTTACATCTTTCTGTCCTAACAATGCCTCCCTACCTTCTCTTTCATTGTAGTTTCATATAAAACCATCCACACATCTGCTGAAATTAGTTTATGGAAATGTATGTCTTTTTTTCCGCTCTCATTAAATCTTTATCAAATTTAAAATGACTGTAAATGGCTGCTTTCTCTGCACTCAAAATTAAATATGTTACATAGAGCCAGTACAAAAATAGAGGCTACAAATGTACTTTGCATTTGGGAAACAGGTAATAGGATGAAAAGGCTGAAGGCGCACACACGCACACATGCACACACACACTGCAGAATGCATCCGATGTGAGCATATATGCTTAATTTTTTTTTAATGATAGCCCAAATAACAGCACTGTGAGTACAGAGCAAAGCCTCTCAACGGGGGTGATTTTTGTCCGCCAGTGACATCTGGTTTTCACAAGTAAAGGGAGGGCTACTGGTTAGAAAATCCAGGAGCTGTGCAACATTTTCCAATGCACAGGAATGTCTCCACCCAAACAACATCATCAGGCCTAAGATGTCAAAAGTGCCACGGTTGAGAAACCCTGATCAGATGTACCTTATAAAAAAATTATTCAGAGAAAGTGTATTGAGTTAAGGGAAATAACTTTGTAACCAGAATACAATACTCCTCCAACGACGGTGCTTAAATTGGGAGAGGGACTGGGGCAGCGGGTTGGGGTGGGGGACACCTAGTATTGTGGGTAATATCTTGTTATGGTAACAGAGATGACCAATTAACTCACAGGAGGGTGACAAAAATGTGTAAAGCCATTCTCCTGAATGAGCCCTATCACTTGGGTTCCCTCTGTGATCAGATGGCTGCCTTTTCTCCTTCCTGAAATTAAAAAGAACGGATGTTCTCTTCACCGTCATCTTTCAGAATGATGAATAAAAGGTTTAATTTACTGACTGCTAAAAATAAAAGCCTTCCCATAACTCTTAAGAGTCATTTGGTGTAGCATAAAGGCTGGTTTAGAAATCTGGATTATGAATTCTAATTTTCACGCTCGGTATTAGCAAACTTTAGGTGTAAATAAATATGTGATTTGTCCATGCACGTAGAGATGTACAATACGCATGCACATTCGTGGGGCTACACACAGAATTAGCACATGGTCCAAAAAATGGGCGCTTTTTCCCTGATAGACAACCACAGCCAAGGATTCTGGCGACTGCTGCCTGCACATTAAAATGATTGAAAGTCAATACTAGGTTCCAGAATGTGCTGTCAGTCCATTCAACGCCTACCAAATTTTTATAACATATAATTCATATAACTCCCATTTCTGCATAGTCCAATTAACTTCAAACAGGTATATAATTGTTGGTCTTGAGGGATCTGTTAGGCCATTATTACTAAATTATCCACTAGATAGCAAGATGACATTTCCGAATCCATCTCACTGATTGCCACAGGTTCCAAACCAGGCCTTTGTGGCAGACTATATAACTCTACTGTACAAGAAATCTGTTAGACAATCTGTCACATAAACACAGATAGGAAATGTACATAATGTAATGCTTGAAGGAAAAAAAAGTCCAATAGACCATGAACTTTTAATGAATGAATTTTAACAGTTTGCAATCTGGTGCACAGTTTTCAAAGTTTTCCTGTTGAAAAGGAATGTGATTCGCGTTTTATGTTTTCCTAGACTTGATTTAATTAAAATGACAAAGAGTGAAAATACATTTTTCACTCCCGGAAAAAGAAAATCACAGGAAAAAAAACAAACCCTTACTTATTAGTATTCTAGGCAGGGGCTGTGTGCCTCCCAGTTTGGCAATGGTTTGGGAAATCGGGACACTTTTAGCTCTCATTAAACTCTCTTCCAGCATGTGCTGTTTCAAAGTAGCACAGGTAAAGTAATCATGATTCCATCATGAGGCCTGTCTGTTTAGTTTTCCTTCAGCCCTTACCACACTCCAGACTTTAAATAAGTATAGTTAGGATATTATATATAGTAAGTATAAGTAGCTTTGTACAGTAAACATAACTAGCAAGAATAAGTGATGCTAAAAAGCAGACATTCTTATCCCTCTTTTACATATCAGGCCACCTAAGTCTCCCTAACCTTAAGTAATTGGCCATCATTCCCTCCCAGCTCTGCCCCCACAGTGTGCCTCACTCACCACTGGAACAGAGAAGGCATTAATACAGAGCTGCCAAGTAAAGAAAGTATTCCAAAATGCTCCTAGGTTACTAGTGTGCCTCTCCCATAAGAATTTTTTTTTTTTTTTTAGTTTTTAAAATGTATCATTTTATAAAAACAATACAGTTTAAGCCAAATTCCCCGACTCTTTGAAATTAATCATCTGGGAATCTTTACACTTTTGACAAATAGTCCAGAAACCACAAATATTTTTTAAGCATTACTATGGGTAAGATGCTGTATTTGCTAATAAGGATGATGAATCAAATGAGCCTTACCTTCAAAGAGCTCAGAAGCTGATTTGATAGGCTGGCAGGATATTTCCAATGCTCTGGGCTTTCCTGGCCCCCACCAAAATGCTTTGTTCATCTCAGTCTACACATACTCTCATGTGGTACTGACTATGATAATGGGTTAAATCACATCCAGCCTGTTGATGTCAATGCTACAGCCCCAGCCCAGAGAGAGTTTTCCCCTGATGTATAAACACAATAAACACAATGGTTAACCAGATATTTCTGTGGGATATCCCATAAGCCCCTGAATGATTACCCAGAAAATCCCACACCAAATTCATCATTTCTGATGGCTCATATTTCTTGTTCTCATTTTCCCTGTTGATGCACCTCCAGCCACCCCATCAACTGAAGGTGGACCTCTGCAGGTCTTTCCAAACCACTCTTCTTGCCCCTCACTCTCAGCAGCCTTGGCCATGAATGTCTCCCACATATGTCTACTGGAATCTTATCAGCCTGAAGTGTGTACCTTGGCTTCCTGACTTCTCCCCTGGCTTCAATCTCCCTCAGATCCATTTTCCCCTCAGCCTCCAGAGAAACAGGTGGCAAATGAAAATCCAGTCATCCTTTCTTCTGCTTCATGTGAGGGGCGCCTGGGTGGCTCAGTCAGTTGAGTGGCCGACTTCAGCTCAGGTCATGATCTCATGGTCTGTGAGTCTGAGCCCCGCATCGGGCTCTGTGCTGACACCTCAGAGCCTGGAGCCTGCTTTGGACTCTCTGTCTCTCTGTCTCTCTGTCTCTCTGTCTCTGTCTCTCTCTCTCTCTCTGTCTCTCTGTCTCTCTGTCTCTCTCTGCCCCTCCCTCGAGCACGCTCTGTCTCTGTCTCAGAAATAAATAAACATTAAAATTTTTTTTAAATAAAAAAAAAAAACTTCATGCGAGTCCCCATTCCAACCAATGGCAAAGCCCCGGCTCATCAGATCATATGGGAACTGTCATTTTTTAGTATTCTGCTGGCTCTAACCCTGCATTTTACCCTTTAATAAAATTAAGGTAGTTTTTGTCCCTCCCCTGGCTCTCCTCACATCTTTCATTTGCTCTGCACCACAGACCTATCTTTTTTCCTCTTTGACATTTTCCTCTCATTGTGCCTTCTGCCTGGGACATTGCTTTCTGAGCCCTTGAGTGCCTGCAACACACCATGCATTGTGTCTAGTACTGGGGGAAGCATGTTGAATAAAGAAGATGCCATCCTTGCTTTGTGGAGTTTACAATGTGCCTGGGGAAAGTGAAAAACCAAGTAAAGAAACGCACATTTGAGTTTAATTGTGGTCCACACTCAGATGAGAGACTGAGAGAGCAGAATACCTTCTTCACTTCACATGATACCTTGTGAGTATCTCTGCTACCAAGGACCAATACATTATACACAATCTGTTTACGTATATGTTTCTACCACTACACCAGGAGTTTCTTAAGTGTCAACACTGTTCAAATAATCACTTTTGGTTCTAGCCAGATACATGGGCATTCGATAGCATTAACTGGATGGATGGATGGATGGATGGATGGATGGATGACTGGATAGGGAGATGGATTGTTTGTTGGATGGATGGATGACGGATGACACAAATTAGAGAATGAATTAATAAATGAAGGAACATTTTCCCCTATCACTTCAGCTTTACAAATCACTGATTAAAATTGTGTCCTTGGTAACAAGTGCATCTTAGAGGCTCTCATCTACAAGCTTGTGAGGACGTCCTTTACCTGTGGGAGAGAAGTTACTGAGCACACTGGGCATTTTCAAGCATTGTTAAGGCTCCTGCTTACATCCTTGAGAGATTTTCAGAAAGGTCCTTGTGCACTAGAGAGTTTCTGGGGATAAATGCTTCACAAGGAAAAAGCAAAACAATGCAAAACCTCCTAAACAAGGCATACTTGACTAGGATGGGGGTGGGGAGGATGGAAAGATTAGCAGCAGAAGGAACCTTTTCATAAAAGAAGGAACATTTTTGTTTATTTCAGTTTTTCTCTCATTGTTGTAGTAGAAAGAAGTGGGGGGATGAGAAGGTAGGATGGGGGATTTTGCAGGAGGAAAGGAAGAAAAGGAGGCCTTCATGCTTCTTCTGAGTTGGACAGGGTTTGGCATAACATGAATACAACTTTCCTTGATGTGGATAGAAGAACCAACAACAGCTTGCCCATATCTATGTGAAGACCACGTGACAAAATTCTGGGGAAATCCAGGGACTGAAAACTGGTTGCCAGGTTCCTTTCTAATGAAATGTTAAAGCACTATTTTCCTGTCCTGCAGAATTGCCAGGCTCTTGTTCCAAATACTGATGTTTGGAACCCATTTCAGAATCAGAAGCTCTGAGGGTGGGACTCAGGAATGTGTCTTTTTATTGGATTCCAATGTTTGAGAACCCCTCTGTTAAAAAATGCCCTCCCAGCCATGTCTACCTAATGAAGCAGGGTGGGTATGTGAAAACACATCATGGAAACAAAGCTTGAATTGTTGGGAACTTCAAAGACAAAAGGAGACTCGTTTTTCAATAACTTCTGCATATCTAAAAAAAAAGGATTCATTAAGAGGGTTTCTAGGGGAAAAACAGAAGAGTATTCATTTCTAACTATAAATACGAATATTCAATCACTCTCCTTTAAATGCTACCTCTTAAAGCACTGAAGTGCCACACAGGAAACCTTCTGAGAGGCTACCACTAAAGTCAACCCCTGTCCCCTGCCCTCCCACCCAGATGTTTCACGGTGGGACAGCATTAACCGTTTCTATCACTTGGCAGTTTGTGAGAGCAGTTTGGTAGATAATTAGCCTTAAGGAACCAAAGAACTTGTAGACCAAGCCTGTGAATTGCTTGGCCAATTTTTGAAAGTTGTTCTGCAAACATGTGAAGTTGTCAGCCGATAGGATCTTTCTAGGAATTAACCCTATTGACAGCGAGTCACCCTACTGGTAATATATGATCCACACCTGCCCACCAGTGGCTGAATCAAGAGTATGTATCAAGACTCCCTTCCCTAGTCTTGGAGCGAGACAGAGCTTTGAGTCCATCTTTCTCCAGGGGCCAAAGCTATGAAATGTAAAACTGGGGCTGCATTCTTGCTATGTAAGACAGGCAGTCAGAAATGAAAGAAAATGAAGCTGACAAGCACAGAATTGGAGAGAGAGAGTCCAGCACAAGACTGTAAGGAAGCGGCATACACAGGGGACAACCAGCTCCCTCAGGACTTCTGAGTCCTATTTATTTCCCACTTACGCTCTCTCTTCCCCTTCTTCCTTCAGAATCCTGGCTCACTCGAAAGACATGTCATCAGACTTTATTAAACCTATCCCACCATACGGCTACCATCCACTCAACCCCAGTCATCCCCCCTCACTGACATGGCTGCCACCCACTCAACCCCAGTCATCCCCCCTCAGTGACATTAGCAGTTGGCTTAGTGCCTCTGAGCCACCACGACTGGTCACCATCCAACATTCTGGCCTCCCATGTCTTTCCCATCATTAATTCTAATTAATATCCTTTACTCTGCCTCAGTCACATACTGAATGGACCTACCCGTGACCTTCTTACCACCTCTGAAACCTAAGGATCTCAGGTTCTGAGTGTTACTTTCTATCTTTCTAGGTCATTCATTCTGCTCATTACCACACTTGTCCAAACTTGTTGATGTCTCCAGACCCTTGATCCTACCACTAATTTCAAGTATCTTGTCTTTCCAAATTTCTCAGCCTAAATGCCAAAGGCCAAGGCATAAACTACTCCCTGGCACATGCCCTCCAGCCCCTTACCTCTCCCGTATTCTTCCAGACAAACCTCAAATACAGGTCAGCCCAACTTTCCCGCAGACATGAGACACGTACTCTCCATATTCCCTCACATCCCAGGATTCTCCTCTCCCTCCTCTCCTCTCCAATATCATACTTCATGCTGTGGACTAACTGCTTCTGCATGCTCATCAACATGCATGTATTTGAACATGGCCACCTGAGTCCCAAGTTTACACAATGTTTTAGTTCAACACTTTCTAAGTATTGTTCTTATCTCTCCATTGAAATTTTTGAGAGGGAATCAGATTGACCTGGTGGTCTGGGCGACATGTGAGCTGCACTTGGATCAGATGATGTTCACCTTGGTCCATTCAGACATGTATGCAAAACAGAAGGCAGGAGCTTGGGAAGTGGTAGCTCTGGGGGAAAGGGAGACTGGGGAAGCACCCCCAAATAACATGCCTACACATCTATGAAATATTGTGGGCTGGAGCTGCCTGTGGGTTGCTTAGCAACTGAAAGTAGTTCTGAGACACACTCAGGAGAATAATGGTTTGGGGAAACAATTTGTGAAAGAATCAGGGAGAGTATATTGCCTTGAGCTCCAGTCAACACCTCCCCCTCACCAAATTACAAGTTGGATAACCTGGCCAGCCAAATATGCAAAGGGCAGGGGCTGGAGGCAGGCAGCGGATGGCTCTCATTCTTCCACAATCCCATCACTTGCCTGGACATTTCTTCAGGGCCTAAGCAGAGGCACAGCCCAAGGTAAGAGCCACAGTGATTTCTGCCAAGCTCACAGCATGTTAATCACGCCTGTCAGACTCCCAGGGAAGGAGAGGTTGGCTGTCCTGACAATCTACATTAACGTGGGTGGATGGTGTTTGATTATACCTTCATGACGGCGGTTTTCATTTGCATCTTTCATCGGAGACTGAAGGATGTGCTATCTGCCCTGAACGTCCTGTAGTCTCATCCTCCTTCCTAGTACGTGGCTGACCTCAATGAGAACACAGCCTTCAGACTGCAAGAGGCATTGGCGGGCTCAGGTAGGACCTAGCTGCCCTTGAACACATGGGTTTTTATAACACAGCTTTCCTATAAAAATGGGCAGGATTAATTTTCATCTGGGGTCAGTTTCCAGGATACCTCTCAAACCTACAAAAGCTCAGAATGTTCTAAGAGTGCAGAATTTGAAGTCACAATCAGCAAAAAAAAAAAATTAAAATTAAAAAAAGAAAGAAAGAAAAAATGCCCTTCACCAATAGTCATCCACTGGCCACATCATCAGTTGTGAAACTTAGTAAATATTTACAAATGACCAATCCAGAGCCATGCACAGTGCTAAGAACTGCAGATACAGTGGGGAGTGTAACATGATGCCTGGGGTCCTTGAGGGTACAATCCATGCCTTCGTCATCATTGAGTTGCTTACACCTAAGCTAAAGCTCTTGTATAGTGCTCAGTAAATCTCTACTGAATGCCTAAACATCTACTTCTTGATTTTGACCTCCTCATATGTGACCAAATAACACCAACCTCAACTCAGAGGATTTTAAGAAGTGAGAGCAGGAGAAGGGACTGTAAGAAACTTGATACACTGGGTAAGTCCTAAGGTTAATTAAAAATAGTGAAAGCAATTCACTCCTAAGGATCCCAGGCTACTATGAAACCTGGACAGTCTAAAGAACTAACTTGCAGAACTTCACATGGCATTCTGGCCATATTCCTGAAGCTGAGAAGCAGTAGCCTGTGGAGAAAGGCATGGAAACCATATTGCCTGGGTATGAATCCCAAATTTCACCCCTTATTAGCTGAGCAGCTTGAACAGGTAAAAGTCCCCCTTTATGAGCCTCACACTCCTCATCTTTAAAAGGGGAACAAACATATATCTCAAACAGGTTTGTCTAAGGATCAAACTAAGATAATGCCTGTGAAGCATTTAGCACAGTGTGTGGCATTTATTAAATTCTAGCTGTTAGATAACTAGCAGTTAGTAGATTGTGAGTCTTTTTTTATTTCCTTCCAACTTGGGTTTATCAAAGACATTGATGGGAATTCATAAATGGCATGGTTTTTGATGAGACATCAGTATGAACAGAAACTCTCTTAACCCAGGCACACCCCCAGAGCTAACAGCAGAGGAACTGGGCCCAGTCACAGTTTCCTGACTCAAGAGTCCAGATCAGGAGGCTGGAAGCTTCCCTGTCCTGTCTGAAGAGTCTCATTCACATACCATCTACAGAAACGGCTGGTCTGTGGTTCCAAAAGAAGGACAATTCCTGGCAATCCTAATAAATGGGGCTGAAACGGCATCAGTGAGTTATGAAGCACTTCTAGTTGTCAAATTTGGTGCTGAGGACACTGATCAAGCACAACTTACAACTAAGCAAAAACCAAAACCAGAGAGCAACTTGGGCTTGGAAGATGCAAACAAAATGAGTTAAGCACAAACAGGTTTTCTGTGCTTAGTTCCACACAGACACTCATAGAAAATAAAATTCACTTAGCTTAAATTAATAAAAGTAAATAAAGTCAATGCAGGTCAGTAGTGAATTACTAGAGCATGAGAGAGAAGATGCTTTGGGTGACCATTCGTGTTACAAGAGTGAAAACAGTCTGTTCACTGATGTGGCTGGGGTGATGTATCTGCTCCCAAAATAGTGTCTGTGTAAAAGATGAGAGGAAACGATAGCCTATTAATTTGGTTTTTAAGTCCAGATGAAGAACCTTGAAAATAGCCAAAGAGCCAAAAATACTGAGTAACTCCACATTCAGAGGGACTGTTTCTTCTCTCTATATATAGCAACTCAAAAATAGACATTTCTGTTTCTGGGCTTGCGGGACTAAAGCAGGATCATGCCCACAACTAGAGAGAAAATGTGTAATAAATCCCCCCCCCCTTCCCGTTGTCAGTTTGTTTAAATGCCACGACCTCTGGACACTCCCTACACAAATGTGACTCTTCCCATAGCCTGACTATTCAGAATGAATGTGCTGTTTTGTGTCTATTTTCATTCATACAACAAACATTCATTGAGTTTCCACTATAATGCAGGTGCTCAATGTGGCTTGGGGGATATGAGTTACCAACTCTCTCCTCAAGTAGCTTACAGTCTAACAGAAGTAATGACAGAAAGAAATTATTAATTGATTGCAATTATGGTAATAGGTAAAGGGATGACCATTGTTTCCCTGAAAGAAAACAATATTCAAACTTGGACCTATTTGGTGAAGAGAAGTTAATAACCTAGTTTTAAAAAAGTAGATGAAAACATGCAGGATACTGGCAAAATTGTTTAGAGTGTTTTTTAAAAACAATTTTAATGTTTATTTTTGAGAGAGAGTCAGAGTGTGAGGGGGGAGGGGCAGAGAGAGAGGGAGACACAGAATCTGAAGCAGGTTCCAGACTCTGAGCTGGCAGCACAGAGCCCAACACGGGGCTTGAACTCACCAGCTGTGAGATCATTATCTAAGCCGAAGTCAGATGCTCAGCTGACTGAGCCACCCAGGCACCCCATATGTTTATTTACTTTTGAGAGAGAGAGAGAGAGAGAGAGAGAGAGAGAGAGAGGGAGGGAGAGGGAGAGAGACAGACAGACAGACAGAATCTGAAGCAGGCTCCAGGCTCTGAGCTGTAAGCACAGAGCCTGATGCGGGGCTTGAACTCAAACCGTGGGATCATTACCTGAGCCAAAGTCAGACACTTAACCAGCTGAGCCACCCAGGCGCCCCTGAAGTGCATTTTAGAAGAAGCGCAATTCTGCAACATGTAGGAGGGAATTAAATATTTGTTTTCTTCAAGATGCCAGTGAAGGTCAGTACACTGCATCTTCCAGGTATTTGGGGTTTACTGCTACTGGTAGTATAACATAGTCCAATATAAAGAAGGTATAAAAAAAAAAAAAAGGAAAATAATTTCACTAGCAACTCAAGATACTGCATTACCACTCCAACAGCCAATTTTAATTAGAGGTAGCTCTTGCATCCCATAGTCAATACCTCTCTTAAAACAGGTATAACATTTATTTAACTTTACTGACCAACATTTATCTTTCTAACCAGAAGAGAAAGTGCTTATTTCTTTTTTAAAGCATTTGCCATATTTTCATGTTCTCCTACTTGTGTTTCCAAGAGTCAAGAAAAGAGTTTGTCTGTAATACACTGAAAATCAAGTTTGCAGGGGGAAAGAGAGAGCAGTATTTAACCATTCTAATTGGCTTTTTGAACGTTCTCCCCACGAGAATAACCACAAACAACAATGAGGAGAATGGAAATTATCATATATGGGAAGTTCGGGGTGGGGGGGAAAGACTGGTGGCAAGAGAAGTCATGGTCTGTGTCATAAACAAATCATGAATTTATGTAACATTGGAATTAGATAAATGGCACATCTGAGATCAGTCCCTCTACTATTTGACTACCATTGGCCATACAGGCACAGCTCCTACTCTAATTGAAATTAATAATCCGGACTCATCAGTTGTGTCCCATGTACCATAAAGTCTTGCAAGCATGGAGACTGCAGAATTAGATACAGTGATTGACGAGCAATTTCAGGTTAACAGGAGAGAAGGTAAAACACGTGGAACTGGGTAAGTGTAAACAGGGTGGATGCTACCCACCATGAAATGCTAAGCATGATGCCCGATGCCTCTTCTACAGCACATTGCTAATGGATAGCTTGAAACCACTCGGAAGGAGCAAGGGTGATCCTTAGGAGGTAACATGGGTTCACTAAAAAAAAGGGACGGTAAGCAAATTCTTCTGCTTATTTAAGGTTCTAGACTGATGGGCTGAGAAATGCTGAGACTGAGTATAGCATTGTGTTCAGTCAACTGTAAAGAGAAGGTAAGGAATGTGGGCATGACTTAGATTTATGACTGATTCACCCATTTGCCCCAGATTGGTAACAAATGGAGCAGCCATGTGTGTAATGTCCATACCTTCTGAGTGGATTCTCAAGCTACCTGGAAGCAAGTCTTCTGTTTGTAGTTTATAATTTAATCGACATGGGTTTCCTTGCACATAGCAGACTTGGCAAATGCTGAATGATAAATGATTAGCCACAAATTATTGGAAGAGAAGAATTAACTGCAATGATGTGTGTAGACTTCCTCTGAAAAATATAACACACAGGCAATGAGCTACTGGAAAGCCAAGGCAGAGTCTCTGGGTAAGCATTTTTATCAACAATGGGAATGAGGACCTGAGAGATGTGGTTTATCGAATTTGCAGATGGTACAGACCAAGAGTTAGCTCACAAGCAAAGTGACAGAATCATGATTCAAAATTATATTTATAGATTGCAAGAATAGACTGAATTCTATATTTGTAGTTGCTTCTTATATGGCAAGCATTAAACTACGTGCACAATGTACATCAACCAATAGAGTTACATGGGTTAATTAACGTACAGGTCACAGATCATAGTTCTCAGCTTAAGGCTAAGGGAGAATCAGGCATGTGAGACAAAATTATGGGCTGGACCCATTTGCAGGAATACTAATGAGCCTTGATGCTCACAGAAAAGAGAGAGGTGGGTAAGGAGCCCAAATGAGTAAGAAAGCAATGGCCATTGGCAATGTGGTAGACAGAATAATGCACCCCCCCCCCCCCCGAAGATATCCACATCCTAATCCCCAGAACTGGTAAATATGTTACCTTATATGGCACAAAGAACTTTGTGGGTGTGATTAAATGAAGGATTTTGAGATGGAGAGATCAAACTGAATGATCTAGGTAGGCACGGTGTTACCACAGGTGCGCTTAGAAGATGTCAGATATGAGAAAAAGGAAATGTGATAATGGAATCAGAGGTTGGGGAATGTGCTTTGAAGACAGAAGGAACCACAAGCCAAGGGGTGTGGGAGACTCCAGAAGCTGGAAAAGGCAAGAAAATGGATCCTCCCCTGGGACCTCCAGAAGAAATACAGGCCTGCTCACACTTCAGTTTTAGCTCTTGATATCCAAAATTCTTACTGCTTTAAAATGCTGAGTCTGTGATCATTTGTTATAGCAGCCATAGGAAACCAGAAAAGGAGGGATGAGAAATCCTGAGTCCGGCAGGTCTCCCTCATTCACAGACTGACCTCTGGGCCCCATCACATGCCAGTCAGGTCTGAGCCTCATGAGAAAAGTGGCAGGAGAATAGGGAGATGCGGGCCACTGTTCAGTGTCTGCTGGCGGTAGTAAGTGAAATAGTGACTTCATTTTTTAAAGATCCGTCAGTTGTCTTTCTAACAACATATAATGTTAAAGGCAAAACAAAAGCAAAGCTTCCCAATTCTTATTCCTGACTCCTGTCTTTCTCTCTGACTTCTCATCTATTCTGCCAGCCAATCCCATGAGCTGTATCTATACAAAGCCTGCATGTTTAGCTGCATCCACAGTCCCCCTTGGTCCCAAGACACGATCCTCTCTCACCCGAACCAGCGCAATGGCTCCCAATGGGATTCCTTATTTCTGTCTTTGACCTCTTCTCTCTTCTCAAAACCATAGCCAGAGGGATCTTATTACACAAGTGAGATCAAGTCACTCCTCAGTAAATCCTGTGCTCACTGAAGATTTTAGTACAGGTGGTAAATATATAATATAATATGTAATATAATATAATATAATATAATATAATATAATATAATATAACATAATATAATATAACATAATAAATATAATATAAATAATATAATACAATACAATATAAATAATTGCTAAACTCTCCTGAAATTCTCACAACTCTATAAGTTACTAGTATTAACCCCATTTTACAGATGAGAAAATGGGTAAAAGGTAGACCAGAGGCTCAGATCTCTGTGATGGTCAGCTTCCCATTGCATCCAAACTACATGCCCAAGTCCTTGCAATGCCTGCCAAGTCCTCAACGCATCTAAGGCCTCTATTTACCCTGACCTCACCTTCCCACTTGCCTCCCTTTAGATCCCCTGCACACACACCTCAGGTGCCCCTGACACCTGTCTGCAGACTTCTCTCACCCCTGACCACACACATAATGTTTAGTAAAATGCCCAGTCTGGCTGCTGAAAAGTACCACATGCTATCTCCTGGATTCACTAGTGGCCTGAACTATTACCACTGCCACTCTCTCCATGACTCTGCATAAGCCTTGGAAGGCCTGCCTTTCTGTATTTCCTCCATCAGTTGCCCTGGTGTAGACCTGGCTTACCATGCTAAAACTAGCTGTCACTCTTGATTCTCTGTTCCGTATCCATACCCATGAACCCTCCATTCTCCATCCTAACGTAATCCAAAAACATCTGCTTCTCTCCACACCTTCAACCTGGTTCAAACACCTCTCTTTCCTCACTTAAGCTGCTTAACAACCTGCCTTTCACCTTACACCTGCCTGACACATCGTCCACCGTGCAGCCAGGGTGACCTTTCAACAATGCAAACTCAACATTGTGTACACATTCTCCATGTTTCTCTATCACTTACTAAGTGAAGTCCACACTTGGCTTGTGACCCTCCTTCTACCTGTCTGGTTTCCTCTCGTACCTGCCCTCACCCTCCACATGTCAGCAGAACCTGCAGCCCAAACACAACTGCTGTTTTCTGCCTCTGTTCCTTTGCATGTGCCATTCCTTCTGTTGCCATGTCTTCCCTCCTTCCCTCTGCCCCATTAGTCCACCTGGTTTGCCAGGAGAAGTTCCTTTTTGGGCTGCAAAGCTCTCCTCAGGCGTCACCTTTTCCATAAAGTATGCCCAAGCCCTTTTGCTCAGGCAGCCTTACTCCATCCTTCCTTTGGTACAAGTTCTGATTTGTACACATCTCTCTCTCCTGATAAATAGATCTGGGGTTCCTAAAGCATAAAGACCGAGTCTCACTCTTTTTCATATTCCTCAATACCCAGCACAGTGCTGAGAAACTTAACTAGCACCAGTAGGCATTGAAATAATACTTATTGAACAATAAACAAATATATGAATGCATGCACATGAATTAATGAAGAATTGCTTCTCCTGCTCTTGAGAAAATACTAGAACTTACAACTCTTTACAGAACCTATCAGAATCTATACAGAGAGAAGCAGATAATTGAGTAAATATGAGAAATAACTTCCCAACAATACATTATCCAGTAAGGAAAGGGGCTGGCACGTAGGGGCCCCCATGGGGCCCTAGGCCATCAGGAGCCAGGCTCAATCCCAGGGCTGTGTGGAAGGCTGATCCCAAAGTTCTACACCTTCCTCATCAATTTCTCTCCCATCCTCCACCAAAGCTCTCTCCACAGACATATTTCAGACATTTGCAACTGCTTGATGATAATTCAAATCCAGCCCACCAACCACAATTGGCAATCCAGAGGCCACTATGACATTTCATAACTAATAAACTGAATAAGCTCCTTAATAACCCCCAACAATAAGCATGCTTGCCAAACAACAGTGGAGTGAAGATGCATTCTACTCTTCCAGGTAAGCTACACTGAGCAGGTGCACCTCACTAAATGTGTGCCTCCTAGACAAGGTGGTGTCTGTGGCATCCCCATAAACCAAGTCATGTTGCAAATGCACTGTGATCTAAGAACATTCTTTAACTGCTTCCTACATGATATTTTGATAAAGCTAATAAATCTCTGGTATGATGAGCAATTGTAGCTTAATTTGTGTGTTGAATTAATTCAGACTTCCAATTGTCAATCTGGCTTAAAAATAGAACATCCCGTAATATTTAAAATAAAAATGATTATATCAAGGAACTCTGTGTACATACACGTGCATTTTATTTATGTAGCTCAGTGAATATTATCCTCACTGTACATTTCAAGACCTGAGCAGCTGCCAGATAACAGTAACAGTAATAACAACAATGATGATTGTGATAATTCTAGCAAATTTATTGTAAAGTGTGTATTAAACACTTGGCATATATAAACTCCTCAAACCTATAAAGTACCAGAAATGCTCCCATTTTAGAGATGAGAAAACTGACACACAGAGAGTGATTCACTCTAAGAAACATAACTGATAAAGTGTGGACCAGGACATGCACTCAGAGTACTTGGTGTCAGGGTCTTGAATCATTGTTTGTGAGAAGGTTGTTTGCAGAAAAGACTTCACTCAGCAGCTCCATACCTCCTGAACATTTTCCATTATTTGTACTATGGTGTTAGGGAGAATTGAAGACCATTCAAGGCAAATTGATGAACTCCCTGTCTACGTTTCACCCCGTGCTTCTCCGTAGCAGCTGACTCCGTGAGTCAGCCTGTCTCAAACCTCACCAACACTCGAACAGCATAAAATCACCCAAATGAGGCTGTGCTCAGGGTTCAGAGCTAATCCCTGGCACCACTGAACATATTTCAACTTATGTGTGGAAAAAAGTTTCCTATAGACTGGAGTCTGGAGTTCTCGGTGACAAGGAGAATAATGTAAATGTAAGATGATGATCATAATGAAGAAATATTCTGGTTGGCTTTATCACCCGGGGTCCTCAGGAAGCCTGCCAGGAGGGCTGAGGCATGTTCCATCAGTGAAGACACATTCATCAATGCAGCCAGACATTCACTTTGTAAGATTTAATATGGAAACACTATACTTAAGAAGATTTATACAAAAGTCTCTTTCCCCATTGTTATCAGGTTTCCGTGTCATTCTATATAGCATATCGACTCTTCCCAAGCTGCAATATCAGCAGGGCTAATCTATAATAACTCGGCTATCTGGAGTTCACCCCATCATCTGCAGTGGAATCATAGAAACCCAATTATGAAGGGAGAAAAAAAATTGAAAAGCCAAAATAATAATGGGGACTTGGTGTCAGGATGTCAGTGGAAGGCTGTGGAGATCACAACAGGACCCCCAAACACTCAGGAAGCTTAGGCACCCCGAGAGATAGAGCCCGTTACTACCTGACCCTGGAATCCAGGCTGGAGTCTTCCCAGTGGTGGAGACAGGCCTAACTTTTCCTCTGTGGACCCTCCTCAGAGATGATAGGGCACACCTGGAATTTCAGAGCAGATCCTTCAAACTGATTCAAGTTCTCAATGGGTATACGCGAGTGTTTCTGCCTTTCTGGGATGTGTGTGGCGGTTGGATTTTCCTTCAAAACCCACCTTGGCTTTCTCTAACTCCTAAACTCCCCTCCTCCTCCTCCTCCTCTCTCCTTCCACCCTTCTCTTCCTCTCTCCCTCTCCAACCTTCCCTCTCCTTGCATGCCCATCATGCCCATCTCATGAAGAGAACAACTAGCTACAATGCAAACTAAAATAAAACTAAAAATGCCAGCAAGTTTCCAAATGGCAGCAAAATGAAGTACAGAAGTACACCTAGTGATTTCCAGGGGCTGAAGTTAGGGGGCTGGGCAGTGACTTCTGGGTGGGCACTAAGCTTCCTTGGGGGAATGTGATGGTACTAAATGCCACTGAATTGTGCACTTTAAAATGGTTAATTTTATGATATGCAAGTTTTGTCAAAATACAAAAAGTAGAAGTGTTAAGGTGATTATCTACTTTCTCCCTAAAGAGGGAAAGAGACTCTGAATCCCTTTCTAAAATGGAAGAAATCATTCCAATATCTCTCTTTGTGTCTCTCTCTCTTATATACATGTATGTATGTACTTGTGTCTACATAGACATATATATGTATACATGTGTGTGTGTATACACAACATTAGATCTGTAGGTACCAGAAAGAATGAACAAGACAAAACAAACCCACTCAACAGAAATGGCTACAGGAATGAATCAAGCTGTTTTTAAAACAGAAGGATTTTCCTAACAACAGAAGAACCCCATGCGACAGATATGAACTTGTTATTTCTTTGTAGGGGCACGAAGCTGTGTGCCAGCCTAACTCCGGGCAACCCCCACAGCACACAACACACACCACACTGCCTAAACCCAAGCCAGCCGGAGCCACCCCAGGAGAGGGTGTGAGAACAGAGAGTGGGATGAAAAGCAAATTTAAAGCTACACCTGATTCTCAATGTAATTGGAACATTGAGGAGAGGGTGTTAATTTGATCAAGAGTATTTAAATGAGGAAATGATGATTTTAGAGTATTCCTCTTCCAGCTCAGCCACTAATGCTTAAAATGAGAGCCAAATGCTACCTCTCCCTTGACCCCAGCTGCCTCCCTCTCTGGCATTCGGAAATACTTTCTTGTCCACCTCACCAACCTAAAAGGAGACCCTAGGAAAAAACACCTGGCTCAGCTACCTTCTCAAATGTCAACTTCATGTTTTAAAAAACAGTATTTTTTTTTTCAGATAAATGCGTCATTTTACCGTCACCATAAAAGTTACGTATGTTCATCGTGGAGGATTTAGAAGGTATTTAATAACACATAGGAAACCTATGAGACTCATTTTTAATTTCAACACCCAAGGGATAATACCTAATATGGTAGACTGCTTATTTTTTGTATTCTACTTTGAATTTTGACTTAGATGCAAATAAACATAATATCTAGAAATAGTTTTATTTTGGTTTAAATACAAATTGGTAAATAATGTTGTTTTACCTGTTTAATTCCATTTAATAGTATCCCAGGGACATTTTTCCATCCCATTAAACACTGTCCTAGGCATCACTTATAATGGCTGCAAGGTCATTTTGTCAAATAAGAAAAGAAAGCGTAATGTGTTTTTTCCAAATCCCTATTGTGGAACATGTAGGTTGTTTAATTTCTTACTAACATAAACAATGCTGCAATGCACATCGCTGTGGACAAACCTTTGTACGAAGTCATAACCCCCTTCTCCCATGAACACACACACACACACACACACACACACACACACACACACACTTCTTAATATATACTAGAGTTTCTCAACCTGGACCGTGCTGACATTTGGAGATGGAAATACTTTGTGATACGGGACTGTCCTATTCATGGTGGGATGTTCGGCAGCACCCTTGCCCTCTACCTGTTAGATGCCAGTTGCATTCCTTCCTTAGTTGTGACAACTGTCGCATCTGTCCTTTGCTGCGTGCCCCCCTGGGGGTGTGAATGCCCCCTGCTGAGAACAACTGGAATATTGCAAATACTGGTAGAAAGGTCTCAATACCTTTTGGTATTTGACTTTCAAACCCACTACTCCAGCACGATGCCCACCAAGGTGTGGGAGAGCTTACACTGTCTCCTTACTGTGATTTCCCAGCACTTCTTACACAGGTGCCTTGCCCAAACGCATGCCTGCTTCCCAGTCTTTTGTGTTCTTGACTCTCTTTGTGTTTACTAACAATAAGTGTGGATCCCTTATTGTGGCTCCTTATTTGGCCTCCTATCTGATTTCCCTTTAAACCCGTGGCTTTCCTACAACCAGTACTGAGCTGTGCCTTCATTGATCTTTTCCTCCACGGCTGGCTTTCTGGATAGGCCAGCCTCCTTCAGCCCACCTCCCTGCATGTTGCTGTCTGTTTGCTGCATCTCCTTCCAGGACTTTACCTTCCTCCCACCTGTGGCAAGAAGGCTTACCTCTTACAGGGATACTGATTTATTACCAGATTTTTGAAAAGCTTCTTTGCAGCTGTCAGAAGGCAGAATGTTGGTCAGATATACATGACAAATATTGAGGTTATTATCAGAGAAAATTGGGTGTTTAGGGGAGAAACAGAAGGGAAGGGAATGGCAATGACCTTGGAGAAGAAAAAGTGAGACAAAAAGAGAGGGCTAGGTCGTCAATACCAGGGGCATGGAAGCGGGGTGCCAGAATACTAGATGGGGTTTGTGATGGGGGAGATATAGGTTAATAACGTGCCAGGATCCAACTTGGTTTATAGAGTACAACTGTGGCACAGAGGTTAACCAGGGCCAAGATAAACCTACACAGTGACTAGATACACAAAGAAGTCTCTCTGCGATGATTAGTGTGTTGGTAAGTATAACCCATTTGACTTTTTGTTATCTATAGCACCCGTGTTTCCTTCTATACCAGTGGCATTCATGGTGGCGCTGGAAGGTGGTAGCTAACAGAATGCAGTATTATTTCCACATTATGCAAAATATATTTGAGCCACCTCCACAGTCATGACCGCAATGAGTGTGTCAAAGTTTGCTGAAAACTAGTTAAAAAGTACATTTCCTTCCTTCTAAGAAGGATTCCCCTGACAACAGAACTCCGATTCAAAATTCATCACCTCCTTAAAAGTAGAACTTCCTTCAATAAAACCATGTCATCCACAGACACGCAAATATTTGTGTATTCACATAATACACTCTTTCTTTTACCGCAATCCGTCACACTTTTATTTCTACGACAGTCCACAAAGGACTCCAGGCACCTGTTCCCATAGGGAACAGTGAGTGATGAAGAAGCAGACACTTGGCCTGCCCCCACCCCTCCCAAAGGAGAGGATACACCCAGAACAAACACTGCCACTGCCGGGTTGCCCGTGATTCCTACCATTGCATCAACATGCCGCTGGGCTTCTCATGTTTATCCCAATTTCATTTATCTCCAAGTTTGCTGACACCCAGCCTTCATTTGATTGACTTACAAATTGGAGGATAAATATGTTTTCTATTGCTGAGCAATTAGCCATTAAGGAAAAGTACAATCAAAATACAAAGACAGAAGACATTCCTACTACAACGAGGCACCCTCAGAAGAAAGACTCCTTCCAACCTCTAGCCTTCAGGCTTAAAGTGCCCTTGAAGGCAGGTCTAGCCTTTTAAAATGACACTATTTACTCCTTGCACTCTGTGAGGTTCATCACACACATAAAGCAATCGGAGAGTGCGAACTACATCCTGTTCATCACCCCCATCTTTGTCTCTCCAACTGTCTCTCTCTGAGATTCATTTCTCTGGCCTCTGCAGCATGACTGGTTCAAAGGCTGTCAATGGTGCAAGTGAACAGCAAGGAAATAATCAGTGGTACAAGGTGGGGACTTGCCTATGAGCAAACTCCAATGCGCTAAAACTGAGAACTGTGATCAACCTGGCTGTCGGTAGCATTATCTATAATAAGGACCATTCTTCACGTTGCAAGCTAATTTTCCAACCCCACTCTTTTATCTTGATGGAGATTTTCTTCACCCCTCTGTAATGGTGAAAATTTTCCAGCTTTACATCTCCTCAAAGACTGCATTTCCTTTGTTAATCCTTGATTTAAAAACACTAACTCTTTAATTTATCTGTTCTTATTGTAAAAATAATACATGCTTATCATAGAAAATGTTGAAAGCTTAAAAATGTATAAAGAAGGAAGGAAAAAAAATCCCCCCCCCCTCCATAATCAAATCACCCAGAGGAAATCACTATTACAAACTTGCTGTGTTTCCAATCTTGGCTACTAGGCATTTCTAACATATGTAAGAAATTACTGTATATATAATTTGGCTGAAGATACATTTTTGTTAGACTGTTGAAGACAAAGGGAATAAATCCTCCTGTTCATTGATGACACATAGCTAAAGCAGCCATGCCAATGGGAGAAAAGGACAGTGAGGCTTTAGGTGATTAATTTGAAATGAAGATTAAAATCATTGTTAGCTGCACAACAAGGAAATTAAGCGATTGTCACAAACAACCTGAAACAGCTCAGTGGGACCCATTAAGATTTTTAACAGCTCAGTGAAATCTAACATCTACCTGACAGCCCCAAATGGGAGGGTTCAGGAGAAACCTGCATCTTTACTTTGACTCTTTTATTCTGTGCATTAAACAAGCAAACTTTTTACTGATGGATGGTCCAGGAAAACCGAACTGACCTCTGCCTTCAATTAACTCAGTGTGAGATCATGCCTATACCCTGCACAGCTTGTCTTCATAATCTGAGATAATAAGAGTTTAAAAGGCTCAACAAGGCAAAATTTGGTGTGTGTGCCCTGCGTGCAAAATATAGTACATGGCTGAGAAGTGTTGTGTCATCTATGAAGAATGAGAAGGATGTGGTACCTGTAGCTAGCCCAGATGCACAGGTGCACTGTCTGCTCCCAAAGCATGCAGGAAAGCATCAATCTGAATGTTTTCTGAAATGATATTGGCATGGGGCCCACATGAGCTTCATATTCTCCAGTGGCTCCCTTGTTCACGAATTTGGTTCCAGAAATTTGGTAGAAATGTATCTGGACTTAACTTTTGCTTCTTTTTCTTCTTCATTTCTTCCCTAGCTCTTTCCTTGTCCCT
Source organism: Herpailurus yagouaroundi (assembly GCF_014898765.1). Classification (NCBI taxonomy): domain Eukaryota; kingdom Metazoa; phylum Chordata; class Mammalia; order Carnivora; family Felidae; genus Herpailurus; species Herpailurus yagouaroundi. The sequence goes on from NW_024412453.1 coordinate 14,485,807, forward strand.
CTATCCCTTTAATATTCATGGAGTGGCCACAATGTAGAGGGACAGGGAGGTGACGAAGAGGCAAGCAACTGACATACCCGAGTCCCAGGCTCTAAGGAGCTCACACAGAGGGGGACTAACATGTCAGTAGGTAATTCTTACACAAGGAAGCAAAGAATAACAAATATTTACTTCTAATACTAAAGTGTATACTTAGGAAGTATAAGGAAATAATAGAGTGCCTCAAAAAGGAGGGAACATTTAAGTTGTGTCTTGCAAAAGAAGTCAAAGATTGTGTTAAAGTTTAGAAAATTGAAGGTTTAGACAAAAGTTTAGGTTTTGTTGTTTTAATCACCTTGGGCTGAAGGGAAATGAGTGGATCACTGCAAAGACAACCCTGGAGATGGGTGGAACACTGCCCAGATTGGGGAGAAACCACAGAGAAAGGTCTGCCAAGGATCTCTGGTTCTGGGAGAAGAAGGGTCTAGGCCCATATTCTTTCTCCAAAATTGCTTTTCTACTGGTCCCTGCAATTGCAATGCAATTTTTCTTTTCCACATATGGATCCTTTCAGATTTGCAAGTAATATTGAAAAACTGGACAAAACCCCAACAATGGAAAGCTTATCAAGGTTTCAGAAAGACGACCAACTGTCCAAAACTACAGATGATGTGAATTCCAATTCCCTCTTGGATAACATCATAATGAGCTACCATTTTTCACCGTACTTTATTGCCCCCAGATTAGTAGACACCTTCCCCTAAAGAGCAGCTCCTAATATGGTTCCTTAGTTTCTGGAAGTCTCCTTGAGAGATACCATTCTTTGTTACTGTAGTGAGAAAAGTTTAGTAAAGTGGCTAGAAGATAGACCACCTGGGTTTATATCCAGAATCAGGCACTCACTAGCTATACTTGGGCATGAAGTCTCTCTGAGCCTCCATTATCCATCTGTAAAATGGAGAAAATAAAAGTGGTTCTCTCATGAGGTTAAATGACATAATGCCTAACAGTGCTCACTAAGTCCTCAACAAGTGTTAGTTACCATTTCTACCCAGTAATAAGGGGAGTAATTAACCAAAGGAAGCCCTTTGTGCCAGTATAATTTAAGTCTTGGCCTGTAGTCCTTATTTAACCTTGATCATTCATTCATTCACTCATTCATTCATTCATTCATTCATTTGGCAAATATGTTTTGAACACCTCCTATGGATTAGGTATTACTTATCAAACTTTCTAAACAGGAAAACACACATCTTGTCTTACAAGAAGTTTCAGTTTGTATGTGTGTATCATCAAACTAAAGAAAGTAGCAAAGGAACAGGCTAAAATCTGTTCCCTTTATTGAACAAATAAACAGATACATGTTTGGCCAAATGAAACTCTTATTTGGCCAACTATAGAGTCTATAGAGAGGCAAAAAAGGGAGAAAATCCCACAATTACTTTGGAGTCAGAAGGAAAATGCTTTGCAGAAATTTAAGGGGAAGGACCATCATACACATGATCATCACACAATATGCACAGAAGAGCATGTCTTGGTTAGTAATGATAGCTGAAGACAAATGGAAAACACACTTATTGGGAACCCATCAGTACTTTCTTAGGGCAATACTTAGAAGACTGGAAAGACTAATTTGGTCTTCAAATCACTTATTCCCAGCATTGCCACGTGTGCATTTCATAAGCATATATTGTAAGTTATCTCATCATGAGTTATCTCATCGCTGGTCATTAAAATACTGCAGGAAGAGCAAGTCAGTCAGGAATGCTGAGGGTTTCAAACATACCATGCTTCTCTCTCTCTTAGATTTTCCCTTAAAAGCACACAGGTTTTAGTTTGGGGTTCTTAGCACATCACATGGGCAATCATTCCTTCACAAGATGCTTTCCACAACCCTTAAATATTTCTAAATTTTCTCATTTGCTCATTTGTAGTACAGTTCTCTTGGGGGGAAAAAAAGAAGGAACAAAGTAAGTAAGAAGGGAGGAAGGAGAGGAAGGAAGGAAATTATGAGTAAGAAGAAAAAAGTTCCCTCTCCATCAGTCTGGACATTTCCCCAAGGAGAAGCGACTGGTTTCCAGAACAACATAAGAATGGATATTTTGATCACTGGAGCCTTGAGCTCTATAAACTATTGGGTGATCCAACAGCTCAATAAAATCAAACGCTGGCCAGGGCTGTGTTTTGATGTGAAGAAGGCTGAGAAAATAAAAACCATCTAATGGAAAATTACAGAGGAGCTCTTCTTCCTTTGCATAAATGAAAAACTCAAACAATTTGGTTTTGAGGACGTTGTTGCACATTGTTCTAAAAAGGAGACACAGCTTTTGTTGTCTTGTTACGAGATGATAAATATTCATGACGGTGAATTACTGCTCGCTAATGGCCCAGTATTTGGCACACCTGTTGTGGTGCGTCTCTAAAATAGCAGCGACAGTTTAGGAGGGCAAGGCTGGCAGGTGCTAACAATGGGATATCATGACAAGTGCAAGGAAACAACAAATTTCAAGTTCCTGATTAAACGAAGGTCCCCAAAGTAAGCCCATCTTACCTGGCACTCATCTTCATAAATGTTTCTCATTTTTCAAACCAAAAGAATTTGAAGGCCCTACCTTAGCTGTCAGACGGCCATTCACGTTTCTGCATTCCTGTATCTCACATTGTCTGCAATCATAAGGGTTAGGCGCGGTCTGGAGTCAGGGTCTCTGGGTTAAAAGCCTTGCTCTGCCACATCCAGGCATCACTTATGTCACCTCAATCTTCTTTTGTGCTTTCATAAAATGGGGACAACAATATCATCCTTCACAGCAGAGATTCTCAACCTCAACAATATAGACATTTGGGGCCAGATCATTCTTTGCCGTGGGGGAGAGTCTGTGCATCGTAGGATGTTTGGCAGTGTCCTTGACCTGTACGCACCAGATGCTAGTAGCACTCAATGACATCCTACCAGTTTGTAACAACCAAAAACATCTCCAGCCAGATATTGCCAAATGTCCCTTAAGGGCAAAACTGACCCTGGTTTACAACCCCTGCCCTAGACAGTGGTTCTGAAGAGAGAATGCACGACATTTATTGCGCATTCATGATGTTGGGCGCACAGTAAACACTCACTGTGGATAATCATTATTATTTCCAAGACACTGTGCTAGAAATTTGGGTGAGACACAAGTTTGAGTCAAATGAGACTCCTTCCCTTATGGAACTTACACCATACTTAATTTTGTTCTTTGCACTTGGCATTTCCAGAAATTATCTTCTTTATTTAGGTGTTTGCTTGTTAAATCTGTCTCCCTCCCATGAGCATGTGAGACTGATGAGCCTCTAAACCATATTTGCCATGTTCACTGCCATAATCCCACAACTAGTGCAGTCTAGAACAATGGAACACAACAGATGCTCATGACACATTTGTGGGAATGGATGCCACATACTCCATACACACAGTCCCAGAGAAGAGGACTAAGAAACCATATATCCATATAAAGTATGTATGTTATATATACAAGTGCCTTAGGTGATTCATAAATTCAGGAAAATATTAGAAACAATGTCTTCATCCATCCATCCATGGTTTTTGTCAGCAGAAGCTTCACAAAATGCAATGAGATCATCTCCCACTTAAAGAGCCTTCAACAATTTCCTTGTCCAACCAAGGGCCGGTGCTTGACTTCTCAGGGTGCACATCCCTCTCACCCCTTTGCACACTGTTCTGGATGATCTTTATGTTCACTGAACTTTCACACTTCCTGCCTTTGCACGTATCATTCCCTATGCTTGTAATTCCCTCCTTATCTGTGTCCATCTAGGGACACATATTCATCCTTTAAGACACGGCTCCCCATCTACTTCCCTAAGGAGCAATTCAGTCCTACTTCTTCACCCACTCTGCTCTTCTGGTCACGGTTCTGCTCCCATTGAACACTAATTTGTCCCAAAGGTATGAACTATATGAAGCATGTACCGGGAAACTACAAGAAGCATGTCAGTGGCCAGCTTGGATATGCAGAGTTGTAGATGAGATTGACAAATAGGTGATTATTAATTAATTAATGATCAAAATATAAATGTTTTCTTTGGCACTGGACATCAAGTAGCCACATCAAAAGATCCTAGAATTTTTCCAAAAAAGTTGCTCTCAGTCGAAAACTTCACTGTTTAGAATTCCTTCACAACTATCTTTTTGGCCAATCAAATCAAATCATTGATTACCTGTGAAAGTAAAAGTCCTCACCCTAAAAACACAAATTTGGTATTTGGAAATGGTCATTTGCAGTGATAGCCAACTGAGAATTTTATTTTTCCAAATACTCTTTATGAAAGATAAATTTCATTGGTAATTAATAGCTCATTAATAGGTAATTAATAGGTCATTATGGAAAATGGCATTTCATTATTGTTTGAGAGAACGAGAGAGAGGGGAAGAGAGAGAGAGTTCAGAAGCCCAGAAGAGGGGCAGAGGTGGGAAGAGAGAGAATTGTAAGCAGGATCCACGTTTAGCTTGGAGCCCAACAAAGGGCTCAATCCCACGACCCCGGGACCATGACCCAAGCTGAAATCAAGAGTTGGATGCTCAACTGACTGAGTCACCCAGGCACCTCAGAAATTGTCATTTCTAAACTAATAAAGTTTAACCAAGAATGTCCCATGTTCTTTTTATCTACTGCTAATGGACTTAGCAATTTTCTTTTTCTGTAGGAAAGCAAAAGGTCAATTTCTGAGTGGTAACAAATTCTTAACATGCAGTTCTTTGTAATTTTTCAAATAACTTGAAAATTGAAGTATCTGAGGAAGCATCATCAATGACAACGTTCTCTTTCAAAATTACCAATTTTTCAAAGGTCCGTTCATGACAGTACCGGGAAAACCATCCAAGGAGAGAGTGGCTATGTCAGGCCCACTCTCTAGAAACAGGAAATGCAGGAAGGCACACATGTAAGCACGTTGTGTTCACATTCCCGGGGTCCTGCTCAATGAATCATATCACTCAATGATTCTGAGCCACTAAATCAGCTAGCAAGCCTACCAGCAGTCATGAAGTCAGTAGGATCGTCTGTAGCCAGCATTTTCTTCTACAGAGACATAAATTAGAACACACTAAACTGTTTGTGTAATGTTGGTACCTATATTGTAGGTGAGTGTCGGTCCACAATGTAAAATGCATTTGGTCGCAGTAAAAACCAAAAGATTCCACAGACATCGGTGAAAATTTCTCTTGGAAACTCAAATTTAGTATACAGTAGAAAGACAATTTTTATATGGTGGTGATTTTAAGACTCATGGGGGTCCATAAATATTGTGAGCTAAACAAACAAGTATCCCCCACTAGCCAGAGGTAACTACAGAATATCTTTTTAAAGGCAGAAATGGAAGAAGGAGGTCCAGGAGTCTGACCTGAGGAAATCTGTGAGAACATTATTTCATTTATTTCATAGAGAGGTTATGAAAGTATCCCATGCTGATTCCCAACAAACATGTTCTTTATTTTCTTGGGGATTTCTTCTATCTGCATTAAGGTTCAAGTTTTTAACTTGCAGAATATAGAAATTGCCTACTATTTGACCATTGTGACACAGCCACTTTTTGATTGTTTTATTAAGAAAAAATTTTAATCCCTCCATCTGAAAATCGATGACTATTCAAGACTTATTTCTTATAACCAACTATTTATGTAAAGTAACATAAAAACTTTCAATAATAAAAGCTAAGAGCATATATAGGCTAGACTCATCAAAGGTGACAGAATGGAAGATAATTCTCATCTTCTCATTTTTAACTCATAAATAGCATTCCTATCCATTATTTATCTATTTTCAAATTTAATTAATAGTTCTGGTAATAATTGCATAATTTCTATGGCCATACAAAAAGCAGTCTGCATGCAGATAATAGGGCATTTTAATATTTATGAAGTTCAAAGTTTTCTATAAATAGAGAAATTCAGAAATTATCACCAGATCTAAAATTATATTGAAAGATAGATGAATAATTAATAACAAAGGCATGTGTTCACTGGGAACACACAACACAGAAGTAATAAATGTGCACATTACCACTTTGGTCAAGATACACATGCAAGGTGGCTCCTTTCTCAGGGTCACATCTGGACATGTGGCTACCTAAATGGAGGAACTACTGTGCTTGGACCTTAGAGTTATTATCATTACTAATAATGAGTTTTAAGCATAAAAGAGCTTTTAAGCATAAAAGTTTGCATACATGGTGGCTGTTATGACCTACTGTCTCCTTTCATCCAGGCAGCATTCCTGATTTATTATTGGAATAGGTATTATTAAGCCAATGAGGCAATATAGCAGTTGAGCAAGGTGCAGTGGATTCTGACTCTCTGGGTTCATATCCTCACTGCTCTATTCATTTGCCCTGTGAAAGTGGTGCAAATCTCTTTGCCTCTCTGTTATTATGTCTCCAGTGGATGTGAATCCCATTACTTCCAGCCTGCTGCCTGGGGAGCAAAGCCACCTCTGGCAAGAAAAAGGCACTGGGCAAAGAAATGTAGGTGGGCTGTTGGAAGCCAGGTAGGAGCACAGTGAAGAGGAAGGGAGAGCAAGATGATAAGGAGTAGGCGAGGTGGATCACACAGTGAGTCCCTAGATAGCTCCAAGATGATGGCTGGTCTCCAGAAAAATCAACCATGTGATTAGAAGGGTGAAACTTTGAGCCAGCCAACCAATGGAGAGAAGAGCAGGACTGGATGTGAAATTCAATTATATGGCCAACAATTTAATCAGTCATGCCTACATAATAAAATCCCAATCAAAACTTTGGACATCATTATTCAGTAGAATATCCCAAATGGTGAACATCTCAATGTGCTAGGAGAGTGACACATCAAGACTCCATGGACAAAGAAGCTCCTATACTTGGGACCCTCCCAGTCTTTGCCCTATGACCATTCATTAGGTGTTTATTTCTATCATCTATAACAAAATTTTTATAATAGCTGTACAGGACATCCCTGATTTCTATTGAATTATTTTTAGCAAAATGTTGAACCAGAGGGGGTGGTGGGAGGTGTCAAATTTGTAGCTGGCCTGGCAAAAATATGGACACCTTGAGGACATCCAAAATTTGTGGGCGTCGCTGGTCTTGTAAAGGGGGTCAGTCTTGTGAAGGATTTTGCCCTTAACTTGTGGGGTCTGTGCTAACTCCAGGTGGTTGCTATCAAAATGGAACTGAACTTCAGGATACTCAGTTGGTGTCAGAGAAATGGTTTCAGAGCTGGGGGACACTGGTAACATCCCCTATGACCAGTGCAAGCCATGTGTTCCCCTTCTGTCAAAATGGGAGTGATAATGATAGCAACCACTACATTCTGGGGTTATTCAGTAGAGATAGTTCACATAATACACGTTAAGCCTTTAGCCAAAACCGTGAACACTTAGTACATTCACCGGTTTTGTTCCCATGTGTGAGATGAGAAAACTGAGGCTCAGAGAAAGTAAGTGAAGTCTGTGGAATGTGGCAGGACAGGGCTCCTGGCTCCCAGGGCAGGTCAGTTTCCACTTGCCCAGTCTGTCTCTCCTACCCATATAGCTAATTCCAGGGCTCCCGGTGATACTTTGTAACAAAAGGCACCAGAAGATAATACAAATTCCATTTGAATAGACACATAGGATCCAATGAGCCTCCCCCAGAGGCAGCAGCATCTTTGCACTTCCATATACTTTGGTCTTAATGGCAGTGCTTGCACAAGGGCCTCAAAGAGATAAAACCTTCAGCCAAAGTTTCATCAACACACCCCACGGGGAAGGCTGGCTTGGAAGATTTATTTTCTTATACCTATAAAAGCACATCTATATGCACCAACACACACACACACACACACACACACGCACACACAGCCATTACTACACTTTAAACCCTAAACTGTGCTAAAGAAAAAAAGAAAGTTGCCAATTTTGCGATCCCAAAACAAACCCTTAAGGAATGCAGGGAGGTTCTGCAACAAAAACATTTTCCCACAAGCAAGGCTTGTTTTCTTACCCTCACCTCCTAGAGGACACATCAGAGTGGGAAGGCGGGGATGGCAGCCAGCCTCTGGCAGCGGCTGATTTTAGATGCTTTGCAGGTGCTCATGCCTTGTTTTTCTGAACAGGATCAAATCCTAAGATTTTAAACCCAAACTCTCTAAGAGCACAGCCACGAGACTCTCAAGGACAAAATGATTATCTCAGATCTCCAGAAACTGAGCAGTGTACAAAACAGCTAGGGGAAGGGAAGGGTCGCTTGTGGATTTTGATTTTCCTTCAGCTTTGAGAGAATATAAATTTCTTGCTGCCTTAAGATAGTGGTTTGTAGCTGGATAAGTTCTAGCAGAAATCTTGCCTCTCTCCTTCAAAACAGTCATTTGACGACCACGTTATTTTGTTCATTCAAATTCTTTCCTGTTTTTTAAACACTTCACAGGGTATTTTAAGTTGTGTGCCTTAGCTTTAACAACAACAACAAAGTTTTATTGAAGTAAAACACGTATACTGAGAAGCAGACAATTGAACACACTCATTTTCACACTCATATGCAACTTAACTTTTAAAAAGAAAATCAATTTAAGGTTTTCCAGTTTCAAAGTGTTTGCTAAGGTTTACATGTTACAAAACATTAGTATCAGAAGAAGTGCATGGGGAGACACCTATGAATTCATTCATCTATTCAAACCATAGGTATTTATGGAGTGCCAAACATGGGCCAGGTTGTGATGTGCATCTGTGAGTAAAGCAGAAAAGACCCCTACCTTCAGGCAGCTTACAGACAGTGGGGGAGAAATGATACCAAGAGGAAACAATAAGATAGAAATGCATGTAATGATTAATGGTGACAAGAGCCAGGAAGAAATAAAGTGTGTGATACAGCAGGATGGGTCATGGTTAGAGGTGAACCAAATTAAAATACAAAAACAAAGTCCTGTCACTTTCCTGAGCTCACTTGTCTCTTCACGGAACTGTGAATTCCGTCCCCCAACACCAAATCCTTTGTCTTTTTGTTGTGAGGACTTGTTAAAGCCTCACAAAGGGTAGGCTTGTAAACATCTGAGGAGACAGAAATTGAGAGGCCCAAGCATTGTGTGCAATTCGCAGAGACTCTCATGAACAGACTCAAATGATTTTCATCCCATTCAACAGCTCTGAAAGATGGAAGGATCTGCCTGACAAAATGGGATGGGAAAGAAAAGGTGAGCCAGGAGCACCTACTGAACTAAGATCTGGAGCTTATCTTGATAGAGATTTCAGTGTGTAAAAAACATACTAACAATTGGGTGCTGGATATTAACAAATCGTAAATTAGATGCAGCCAATGATACGATTAAAAGTGCCTCCCTTTTTCCTTATGAGACATCTATAAAAGTCCCCACTTACTTTGTGTTAAAACTGAGACAGCCAGTTTTCTAAAATGAGGTGTTTTTCTTTTAGGGATCTCATCAACAAAAATTGGTGTCTGCTTATATGGACCATACACACCATGTGAGGATCAGTGACCTTGTGTTTCATTTCCTGTGGGTCCCTGAAGATCCCTGCTAGGATGAGACTCTTATTTTGATCTCTTCCTTCATAGCACTTACCACAATTGTAATTCATTCAAGATATGTTTGTTTAATGCAAATCTCTCCCAAGAGCTGTAAGTCAAAACTGTGATGGCTCATTTACAGTTGTATTCCCATTTCTTAGGATGGAATATCTGTCTCTCTCTGGATATAGACACAGATATACATAAAAATAAAGATACACATATAAATACAGGCATAGGCATAGGCACAGAGATACAGCAAAAGATAGATAGGGAGACACAGATTATAGACATACAGATAAAAGTATAAATAAGGAGTAGATACAGATATGACATAGATATAAGCATAGAAATAAGAATAGAGATACAGAAAATGGTATACAGATAAAGATATCACAGGCATTTTCTGAGCAAATGGTGACTCCTGACCACTGCACTCATATATTGATCTAGATCTTTCCCTATCAGTGATACCCAATCATCATACCATATATTTGTGGAACACTTGTCATTTTCCAAACCTCTCTCAAAACAGTTTACCTTATTTGGATCTCAGCAATCCTATGAGGTCAGCAAGCTGCGCAAGCATTATAATCTCCGTATCTGACGTGAGAAGGAGAGGTTCTGCTGTGTCCACAGTCCCACAGCCAGTGTGTGTGTGCGTGTGTGTGTGTGTGGGGGGGGTGACGGCGGGGATCAGCCATCACATGAACACACAATGTTAATTTCAGGCCAGGCTTCTGTTTTCTTTTCTAACATCAAATAGTTCTTTCAAGTTCTCCAGCTCTGAGCGGCTCTTAACACAGAGGTTCCTCATAACCTTTCAAACACTCTCTACAACAATGCATGTTCAGAATTATGTGCATCCTGGAATTGTCAATCGACAGCATCATTTTCAGACCCAACCACGACTTGGCTTAGGGTGGGAACAGGATGAGCTCTTCAAAATTCTATTACTGCAGAGATGCCAAATATCAATAATGTGCTTTAGGAGGAAAAAAAAAACACCTCAATTTCCAAAAATAGTTAAGCAAATGGAGAAAAGAGAAGAAACTGACCTCCAGATGACCAAATAACCCTAAAGTTATTATGTATTCTCCTCCTCTAGGAAAGAATTAATTTTTCCCCATGTTTAATAGCAAATAACTCTACAGCATTAACGGCTTCCATATTCGTCTACATTTTATGTTCTTTCAGCAGAGTGGGACGCTGCATACACACAGATTCTGAACACATATAAACTTTTCTGTGGAGGTAAAATCTAGTATAGTTTGATTAAATTTGGGAGCCAGTGCCGTGAAGGCCACAGATACCCAGGAGACAGGGGACTGCATAGCATTAATGGGTGTTGCCTAGTGAAGAGAAACTTACGTCATGAGGAAATGCCACAAGGACTGAGCATCTTACTGCACTAAAAGCATGGGTTTGGGTGGTGTGAATATTGCAAAATATCCGGTCCTTAGCGCCACTGCATTTGCAAAAGTTGAGAGACAGGTTCTTTGCTAAGCCCTGCAAGCTCCACCAAAACATGTGGGACACATCAGCTATAAGCAAAAGGACTGTGTTTCTCCAAATAAGTGCTAAATCCCTTGTTCCTCTGGGTTTTCGCTTCCCTGCACACAGGATGTGGGCATTCGAGGTATGAACAGCCTTGGGCACTTAGTGTGCCACAAGTGAATTTTAGTTGGTGGAGAGTAGGTTAAAACATTACATTTTGTAATAAAAGCAGGTGGCCTTCCTGATATTTTATATGAGTTTTATTAATCATTACTAAATAAATCCCAACTCCTTGGAGCAATCGCAAGAGTAGTTCATGTGCAAAGTGGTCAGATTCCAACTCAATGACTTGTTCTTCAGGGGCATGACGGTCTGCCTTTCATGAGGGGTCCGCCCCTTGGATCCCAGGGTTAGATAATGCTACTATTCTCTTCTATTTCTCATCTTCCTTTCCCTTTCTGGCCACAAGAGATGTGAGCTCCAGGTGAGGTCATGTGACTAGCTCTGACTACCAAGTTTCACTTTCTGGCAAAAGCACTGAAAAGCTGGTGCATGATTCTCCATGTTTTCTTTTTCAGTCACAATAACAAGTAAGTGGTGTGTTTCAGATCATGTAACTCCAAGAGGGTGGAGTCTCCATGGACTAAATCCCTGCATCACTACTGGGAGCAGAGCTCTTGATAATCTGTGCTGGATATATAAAAGCTGTGTCCCATGAAGCTACTGAGATTTAGGAGTCCATTTGCGACTGTGGCATCACCTAACTTATCGTGACTAATTGACCCTCTAAATCAAATTGTCTAGAGAATTCACAGCCCTCAAAACATCCTCAAAATATGATGAAAACCCAGCCATGTGCACTTGTGTGGTCAGGTAGCAGACACATCAGAAGAGTCTCAACAGCATTTATAGAGAGATAAACATTCTGTGTTATTGAGTAGACCACAAAATTTAAATCAAATTTTATAGTAAAACATGAGGAATATAAAACTCATTGAAAGCCTCTTAATCACTCTGTTATGGGCATAAATTTTAGCAGTTAAGTTTTGCTTGGTCATATGACACTTTCTACAGAATTAGCTTGAGGTTATGAAAAGAAACTTGGGGATGGAGAAGAAGGCTGCTTGGGGACCCCTATGCCAGGTGCGAATTCCCTTCAACCTAAGGGGGCTAAGCCTGTTCCTTCCACAATGGGAATAATTCAAGGTTTAGGTGTTCCAGGAGCTCTGACCCAACAGTCACCCTTAGGATCTCTGTCAGATTCAGCTGGGATGTGCTGCTGTCTGTGACAATGTCAAGTTTTCAGAAGGCAGCTAAGAACAGCTCAGGAACAAATGTGTCAAGAGCAAAAGGATAAAGTGATTAACCACTGCCTGGTTTCCACCCAGTTTTATCACCAAAAGCCCCACATCCCTGAAATCCTCTCAATCCCAAGCAAACTGGGACCATTGGTCACCATGAAAAAGGGAAGGACAAGGATCAAGGACCAATAACCCACTCTAGCATGAAGTGTTACAGAGTAAGGAATAAATACTCTCTTGATCGTGCTTACTCCCTTTATCAGCCCTATTTTAGAGTTGAGCTGCTTTAGGAGAAGACTGAGTATTTGTACCCGAATTTAGTCCAGGCTGCCATATAAAATGTACAAACTAGGTGTCTGGAAGAACAGAAACCTTATTTTCTCATAGTCCTGAAGGCTGAAAGTCTGACATGAGGATGCCACCATAGCCACATTCTGGTGAGAGGCTTGCAAATCACTGCCTTCTTGCTGTGTGAGGATACACATACACATGGAGGAGAGAACGAAAAACATCTTTCTCTTCTTATAAAGTCACCAATCCTAGTGGATTAGGATCCCACCCTTATGACTTCATTTAATCTTAACTGCCTTCTAAAAGCTCTAACTCCAAATACAGTCACATTGGGAATTAAGACTTCAAAAGATAATTTTGGGGGTTGGGGACACAATTCAGTTCCTAACAAACACAGAGCCCTGTGCCGACCCAGTATGCATTGAGAGCCAATAATTAGAAATCCATTCAACTCATCAGAAATGTCTGATAAGATTGGAATTAAGCTAGTAAAAGAAAAACACTCCTTATTGCTTGTGTTTGTTAATACCTGAGGGAGAGGTTTGGTTTTAATAACAAGAGTAAACTGATGCAGTGCTTCTCAGACTTTACTGTGCTTGCAAATTACCTAGGTATCTTGTTCAAATGAAGGCTCTAATTCACTGAATTAGAGACTATGATTCTGTATTTCCTTTTTTTTTTTTTTCAACGTTTATTTATTTTTGGGACAGAGAGAGACAGAGCATGAACGGGGGAGGGGCAGAGAGAGAGGGAGACACAGAATCGGAAAAAGGCTCCAGGCTCCGAGCCATCAGCCCAGACCCCGACGCGGGGCTCGAACTCACGGACCGCGAGATCGTGACCTGGCTGAAGTCGGACGCTTAACCGACTGCACCACCCAGGCGCCCCTGATTCTGTATTTCTAACAACCTCCCAGGTGATGCTGAGGTGTCTAGTCCAGCAACTAGAGTGAAGGCCAGAGTGCCCTCCATCTTTTCCAGGACCCCAGAACTGGGGCTCTTTCTCTTGTATCACCTGAGCCTCTAATCCGTAAATTAAATACATAAGCCAACAACCAAGCAAATAAATAACCACAATTGAGAAGAAGGTAAGGGTTGGACATTTTAAAATGCCATGTATTAATCCTCACATGCCATGTCTGCTGAAGCTTTGATTAGCCACTTTTGTATTTCAGGTCACTGCTTCAATCACAATTATACCTGGCTACACTTACATTCTTCCCACATGTACTTGGGGTTTTAGAATTGATATGCAAGAAGAAATAGTTACAGTCTGAGTGGAAAGCAGAAACCCAAGAAGGAAGCAATAATATTTGATGTTAAAAACACATGTATATCTGCATATGATTTCAACATAACATTTTATTCAAACCATGTTTTCCAAATGCATAGAATCTATCCATAATTAAGAGAGAGAAAGAAAGTCTGTGTGTGTGTGTGTGTGTGTGTGTGTGTGTGTGTGTGTGTGTGTGTGTACTGGAGAGATAGTAGGGGGAGAGATAGTAGGGGTGAGGAAGCAGAGGACAGAAACTCAGTATAAATGTACAGGTCAAGGACAGACTGAAAACTACTAAGCAGCAAGTAGTACTTAGCTCCTGTTTGGGTACCATTTGGAGAAAAGGACTATATTTATTACTTCACCCATCCTTCAGTAGATATGGACTGAATTCCAATGAAAACACATTTAAAAAAAGAGAGAGAGAGAAAATAAAAGGGTTGTTTGGGATAGAACTAACCTAAATATCCATGTTCACTTCATTTTCCCTTACCATGTGATACCAAACGAGATTTCACTCACCAACCATGGCCTTCCCTCATGAGAAGCTTCCTAAACTTACTCTTCTCCAGTGACCAGTGGTCAGGGAGGAATGACAGAGTCCTTCCTAAATTTCCAGCTTAACTTTGGCACACTGCATTGAACTCAAAGAACATTTATGGAATGAGTGAACAAATGAGGAATGAGTTGTCTTTCTTCAGGAAAGGACTCAGAAGCAAATGCTTTTTTCTGTTGTCTTCTCACAGGCCACTTCACCCTCCCTACCTTCCTCCCTTGCCCCACCGGTCAAGTGCACAGTTCTACAAAGTTAACAAGTCTGGCTCAGCCTTTATTAGCTGTGTGATTTTAACGTCTCTAAGTGTTTTTACTTCTCATCACTACAATAGCATAATGATATCTCCAGCATAGAGTTATTGAACAGTTTACCAGATAAATAGAAAATGAATCCCATAAACACAAGAGATAACCAAGAAATGATCATCCCTTATTTTTTAAAAAACCTGTGAGATACCATTTGTTTTCCTTTTTACAATTACTTATGTAAATTAAAAAATAAATAAATTTAAAATTGGGGTAATGAATTTAGACCAACTTTAGACATTTAGGACATTTAGACCAACATCCCAAGAAAAATCTTAAATAATCATCTGATTAGTCCCTCCTCTATGTCTAAGAAAAATCGAGTCACTCCGGAAGTCACGAGGGTGGCTTCTACTGTACAAGAAATTATGAAATGAGTGATAAGAAAATAAAGGCTCCTAAAAGGCCAAATTATAAACAAACTTTAGTTAAAAATAAATTCTAGCAGGGTGGCTCAGTCGGATAAGCAACCAAGTCTTGATTTCAGTTCAGGTCATAATCTGTTTGTGAGACTGAGCCTTGCACGGGGCTCTGCGCTGACGGTGTGGAGCCTGCTTGGATTCTCTTTTTCTCCTTCTCTTTCTGCCCCACACCCCCTCCCCCCGCCTGCCTGTCTCTCTCTCTCTCAAACTAAATAAACTCAAAATTTTTACATAAATAAATAAATAAATAAATAAATAAATAAATAACCTATGACTAAAAGTTGCCTTCTACTAATTATAAAAAGGCTTACAAAATCCAAATTGAAGATCATTGTATACTCTTCAAATTAGCGTGGGTTTAAAAATGTTAACAGTTCAGTGTCAGTGAGGGTCATGTCAGGACTGCCAGATATAAGTTATGGCTAAAAATTGATGGTATTGTTTTTCTTGTAAGGAAGAAATTTACCATCTCACTTTCCTTTGTTTATTCATTTACTTATATCAGTATGTACTCATGTATTTGTACTGTACTTAATGGATTATAATCTGTTAGTCTTATTTTTATTTTGATACTCAAATTGTTCTATATCTGGCCACCAAGAGTCCAGAGAATTTCATTTCTTTAACTTTTTGACATGCCCCCATCATTCTTTGAAGATTTTGTTTCTTTCTGGAGAAAAAAATTTAAAAAATATTAAAATAAAAAAGTTCCTTCTTCATCTTGTACCTCTGCTGCTCCAATTCAGGAATCAGTAGTCTTTTCTCCAACGAGTCCTTTTTTTTTCTTCTTTTCTTCTCTTTTCTTTCTTTCTTTTTTTTTTTTTTTTAGTGGTGAATGGTATTTAGAAACCAAGATCTAGATGCCAGGTATACTTACTGTTTATGGAGTCTCATTGATTCCAGTATTTTATTTTTCTTTATATTTGTTTTACTATTTCCTTCCTTTTACTTAATTTTCTTCTTTTTCTAGATTCTTCAACTAGAAACTTGAACTGATTATTAATTTTAAATCACTCTAAAATTTAAAGCAATAAATTTATAGCATTTATAGCTATAATTTATAGCTATACCTTCCATCTGTCTTTTAGCTGCATCCCATAACTTTTGCTATGTTATCATTCATTGTCATTTGGCTCAAAATAGAATTTCCCTTGTGCTATCCTCTTTAATCCAAATATCATTTAGAAGTGTGCTATTTCCAAAACTTTGGGACTGTAGATATATTATTATTTCTGATTCCTAATTCAATCACATTGTTGTCAGAAAATACACTCGATAATATTTCAAACTCTGAAATGGATTAAGGTTTGTTTTATGCCCAAAATATAGCCAATCTTGCGGCAATGTTTTCTGTGCATTTGAAAAGTATGTGCATTCAGCAGTTGTTGGGTATACTATTCTACAAATGTCATTAGGTCAAGCTAGTAGATAGTGTTGCTCATGTCACCTACATCTTACTGCTTTTTGTCTGTTCTGTCAGTTTTTGCTCCATTTATTTGAAGTTCTGTTATTAGGCATAAGCACTTATGCTTCCTGATGACTTGGTATTTGTGATGAAATGTCCCTTTTATTTTTAGCAGTACTCTTTATCTTGATAAATACGTTTTTGATATTAATAGAGCCACTCAGGCTTTCCATGTACTTGCTACATTTGGTGCATATGTTGTTTTTTTGTCCTTTTATGTCATACTATTTAAGATTTTATAATGCGTATTTTTTAATGTTTTTATTTTTGAGAGAGAGAGAGAGAGAGAGAGAGAGCGAGCATGAGCTGGGGAGGGGCACACAGAGAGGGAGACAGAATCGGAAGCAGGTTCCAGGCTTTGAGCAGTCAGCACAGAGCCTGACACGGGGCCCAAACTCACAGACAGCAATGATCATGACTTGAGCTAAAATCAGACACTTAAATGAATAGCCACCCAGGTGCCCCTTGTAATGTGTATTTAAAGTGGATCTCTTGTACATAACATACAGTTATTTCTTTTTAAAATCCAGTCTGACAATATTATTCTTTTAATCTGAGTGTTCAGTCCATTTACATTTAGTGTAGTTATTGATATAGTAGGACCTAGCTTTATCATTTGCTTTTTATTTTCTATTTGTCTATTACTTTGCTGTTGTTTTATTGTTTGTCCTCTCTTTCTTCTTTTCAATTTTCTTTTGGGTTGATATTTGTATTACCCCATTTTACTTCTTCCACTACCAAACACTATACCTCTTTGTATTATTTTAGTAGTTGCTCTGGGGATTAAATGTCTCCTTAACATAGTATGGTCTTAGTATTAAAACTAACAAGTTCTTGCCAAATGTAAGAAATTTTCAACAACATATTTTTAACCTTTGTGTCTATGTATGTTTTAAACTTGCAAAACAGTGACATCACTCTTTAAACAGTTACACGGATTTTTCAAAATCAGAGTACTAACCTCTGTAGATATCTATATATTTATCATGTTCAATTCTTTCTCTCTAGCTTTTTTTTAATGTTTAGTTATTTCTGAGAGAGAGAGAGAGAAACAGAGAGAGACAACATAAGCAGGGGAGGGACAGAGAGAGAGAGAGAGAGACACAGAATCTGAAGCAGGCTCCAGGCTCCGAGCTGTCAGCACAGAGCCCAATGTGGGGCTCAAACTTGTAAACTGCAAAATCATGACCTGAGCTGAAATTGTAGGCTTAACCAACTGAGCCACCCAGGCGCCCCCAATTCTCTTTACTCCTTCTGTTAAACACAAATTTCACCTAAGGTCATTTCCTTTCATACTGAAAATCCTTCTTAGATATTTCTTACAGTGAAGGTCTAATGGTGATGTAACGTCTGTTTTTGTCTGAAAATGACTTTATATCACCTTCTTCTGTGAATTATATAAATATATATATATATATATATA